>NC_142867.1:102652500-102887500 GCF_051225735.1 Oryctolagus cuniculus
TTTGCATGGACCCTGCAGATGAGAGGGTCTGTTGTTCCTACCTTTGTAGTTCAAGGCTTTGCTTAGTGTAAAAAAAAAGTCTGAAGAAACCAATGATTTCATGCCTGTTTCCCAGAGGCAGTCATTGCACTTTTGCAAGCCTAGTTACTAAGGTGGGCTCTCTTCCATCTCTTGGACCATCCCCAACATTTTTCCCCCATCTGTGAGAAAACCAGTGGAGGCCCATGGAAAAGAAGTCTATACAGGAACGTAAACTTGTGTTCTGGGGATCCCAGTTACTTTCAATTGATACTTTAGCCCACATCTAGTGCTTTCAAGAAATGCATTAAACTTTCAATTATTTTTTTACCTGCTATAATGAAGACCATCTCTTCTTTCCATGCTCTTCCAAAGGCAAAACCGTTTATGTGTCATGTCTTCAGAGGGGCTTATGACTCTGTGAAATTTAGTTAACTTGGTTGTTTTGTATAACTGATTCAAGAAATGCTAAAATTTTGAAGATTATTTGGCCTTTGCTCATTGTTAGGATAGGACTGAGACTTAATTTTATTAAGGAAAGAAGCACTTATCATACATCTAATATTTTTTCAACCCTGGTCCTTTAAGTTGGTGAGCTATATCATTTATTTTTGTTGTTAAGTCTATTTCAGCTTTAAATTTCTAAGCTTCTGAAAATATCATAGAAGGGAAATATAAATATAGGCTGTGAGGAAAAGAGAATAAGAAAACCAAAGCTGGCTATGAGGTAGTCACTAGCCATTCAGATAGACAAACTTTTAAAGAAATGATTATGATACATGTGTGGTAAGGGAGATTTAACATAGCTTAAGTGAAAATAATGATGCTGAGTCAATATGAAGAGTAAGGAGCTTGGAGAGGGAAGACAGAAATATCTGGTCAAGAAAAGCATCAGAAGGCATAAGCAGAACTGAACTTTTAGTATTATCTGAGTAGCAGAGGGAAAGTACATTCAAGACAAAGAGAGGGAAGTAAATCTTCAGAATATTTAGATCTAAAATTTGAGGAAAGATGGGAATTAAGAGCACACATTTAGGAGTCAGATCTAATTTAGAAAGTTTCTCTGCCACATCAAGACTACTGTTATTTTGGATATTTGGGTAAGCCCTTTAAATTACATTTAACCATTCTTTCAACTGGAAATATTAATGTCTATCTCTCAGAGTTATTGTGTGGATTAAATAAGATAATACAAGTAAGGCACTTAGCTAAGCACATCTGGAACACACCTGTGCTCTATACACAATAGCTGTTACACTGGTAGCAATGGTTCCCCATCACAGAGCAGCAGCACCACATATCCTTTGTATCACTGGTCATTTGGGGTTTTTCTAGAAATCCGAAGAAGCCTCAAGGGTCACTTGCTTTAGGAAAAAAATGTTTTCTTAAGATCAACCCTATACTTCTTTAAGCTATTATATAGTTTCTTTCTCCTTATTGCCACAAAACCTAGAATATATATTTAAAAGTAGTTCTCAAGAAAGACCCTCCTACTGGGAAACAGTAAGTAACAATTTAGGCCTGGCAAGTGCAAGGAATTACTAATTTAATCTGTTCCACTGCCTCTATGTGGGAGAGAAAGCAGATAAAAAAGGCATAGGCTGAAAAATCATTCTTATTTATAGGAAGGAGTTAAATTCACACAATACAAATACAGTGAAACAAGATTTCTCATTCAGCAATGACTTCTTTTCCTGAACACAGAATGAAAGTTTGGTCCATGCCTGTCACACCCAAGATTCAGGTTGCTGTTGTTTATTGTTTGCTTTTGGCTCGTACTACCAGAACGGGCAGCAGATCTCCAGACACTTAATAATCCCAAAGAGGTACGGGAATTGCCCTACTATTGCTCAGAAATTAACTATTAACTTGAATCTCCCTTGCCATGTAACCTTAGACACACAATCTCTCTAAGACTTCTCATTCATAAAATAAAAAGGCTGGTGGAAAAAAAAATCTATACAATTGCTTTAGTATGAAGAGAGGGATATCTGCATCTGAAATGAAGAGACACAATAAAGGAATCTTAAGTTCTAGTGGAATTCCTAACTACCCTTTAAAGTTGCATGTTCAGTATAGTGAGTTCTGGTCACATAATACTTTCATCATTATAGAAAATACAAGTATTCTCAGTATTGCTTGAGCGATCTAATCATACAAAGTTTAACTGATTCTTTTTCCTTTCCCACTGAAGCACATTTTTTTTTTTTACTCATTCCACCATTCCACAATCCTCACCAATAAAAAATTCTACCTAGAATAATTTAAATATTTACTTAATATTAACTTTAGGTAATAATTATAACAATTATGCATCACATGAAGGTGTTTTAAAATGTTCATGGAAAAACAATTAAAAGGTACATTTTTAAATCTATGCAGTTTTATTATACATTTTCAACCAAATTTTTGAAAACCCTTTGCTTATGTAATTTTATAATAAAATTGCATCTATAGACTAGACAATTTTTTTTCTTGCCAAGGAATGATATCTCAAAGAATAGGATAATAACTTATTGAAAGTTTTAAAGTAATACAGTATCTTATCTGCCTATAGTATTTTAGATATGATTCTGTTTGTAACCTAGTGAATTTTGCCTGTTATGTCATGTAACCAAATCACAGATATCAGCTTCAATAGCTTATTCTTTGTATTCCTGGGTTCCTACCTATATTTGCAAGAGACTTTCCTTTTATGCTATGTGGAAAGTTCCTCACAGAAGTTTCCCCTTCTTTCTATAGGCAGTATAGTTAATAGCATAGGTTTAGCAGTCAAACATGACTTCAAATCCAGGTTCTGGGGTTAGCATTGTTGTGCAGCAAGATAAGCTGCCACCTGGGACACCAACATTGTAGATGATCACTGGTTTGATTCCCAGCCTCTCTACTTCTGACCCAGCTCCCTGCTTAAATTGCTTGGGAAGGCAGTGGAAGATGGCCCGAGCGGACCCCTGCCACCCATATGGGAGACCCAGATGGAGTCACAGGCTCCTGGCTTTAGTTTGGCTCAGCCTCAGCCATCGCAGCCATCTCGGGAGTGAACAAGCAGATGGAAGATGAGGATCTCCATCTCTCTCTCTCCAACTCTGCTTTACAAATAAATACATAAATCTTTTTTAAAAGTTCTGATTCTGTCACTAAGTTGTATATCTTAACCTTTAAAGTTCCTGAATCTATTTTTTTCTCAATTTTAATGGAGACAATTAAGCATATGTATCTCATAAACTATTGGAGTTAAAAAAGAAGACATGTGTTTAAAACTCTTAGGGACACAGCAAATGCACAAAAAAGAAAAGTTAGCTGCAGAGAGTAAAGATCACATAAAAATCAAATTCTTGCCCAAATAACAGGATATTTGGCAGCTGTCAAAGTATCAGTTCACAGAGTATACTTAATTGTAAAGAGAAAAAGGAAATATTTTTAAAACAAAGGTATCAGGTCATCTTAGTTAAGTGGGACAACCTGATATGTTACTCCTAAAGTGAATTAGAGTATGTCATCTTTACAGCATTCTTCGAGATATTAATAACATCGAGGTTGTAGACAAAGTTTCTAGTTTATAAAAAATGTGAACGAAATAAAACAAGTTAAATAACCATACAAGGAAACACTACACAAACCTAGAATGTGGTTTGCGGTAGTCAATGTGCCAATGGTATCTGCCTGGTGGTACTCAGGTGCTTATGTATTCCTTACCAATATCATACCAGTGTTTGTTCTAGTGACCAAAAGACTATGCTAGAGGTGACAGTATGTCACTTCCCAGGTGAGGTTATGATAGAGGCTCGAGCTTTTGTCTTTGGTGAGGTGTGAGGCACCTTTGTGGCTATTTCTCTCGGATTACTTACTGTGGGCTGCTATGTTGTTAACAACTTGACAGGAAGACCCCCGTGATAAAGATGAATCCTCTTTCCAACAGCCCCCTGAGTAAAGCCTTCCTGGCAGCTCCTTCTGCCTCCGTCAAACCTTCAGTCAACTACAGTGTCAGCTGACACCTTCTAGATGTCTCCTCAGAAATTATAGAAACAATCAATGTTTTAAGCTGTCAGGTTTAGAATAATTTGTTATGCACAAATGGATAACTAATATGTTAGCTATTCTATAGCCAAATCCAGGTTTTTAAGACCAGTCTCTTAGTATTTTTTATTTTAATATTTAATTAGTTTTTAACAGATTCAATACAGTTTGTAGATACAATTCTAAGAATGTAATGATAATCCCTTTCTCCCTTCCCCTTTCCCTCCTACCCTCCCTCACTCTTCTTCCCTCTCTTTTTTCAAAGTTTTGAGATAACAGCTTTTAAATTTGCATTAGAGTAAAAGGCGTAATGCTTCATCAGCTAAGAAGTTTAACCAGTAAAAAGCAGTAAGATCTAGTTTAGTGAGAGAATAGACAACAGCTATAAACAGTAATTGAATGGAAAAATGATCATTTCATCCATATAGGCAAGTTTTAAAGTAATCACAAATCATTAAAACTATAGTAGTATAACTTCTTTAAACTTTCTTAACCAATGGTTTGACAAAGGTATAACAAAGGTGTATAAAAAATATATTTGCAGCAATACTGATACACACAAGCCCTTCTCCCATCCCTTCTTTTCCATTCCAATTTTTTTTTAAAAGTTTAGCTCCCACATGTAAGGGAGAACATGTGGCATTTGTCTGTGTCAGGCTTATTTCCCTCAATGTGATGTCCTCCAGTTACAACCATTTTGACACAACTGACAGAATTTCATTCTTTCTTATACATGAATAATACTCCATTGTGTATATATACACCACAATTTCTTTATCCATTCATCTGGTGATGGACACCTTAGTTGATTCCATATCTTGGCTACTGTAAACAGTGTGCTGTAAACATGGTGGTACATGTTCATGTCCTTTGGGTATGTATCCAGTAGTGGAATTGATGGATTTTATGGCAAGTCTATTTCTAGTTTTTTAAGAAATCTCTATACTGTTTTCCACAGTGGCTGCATTAATTTACATTCCTATCAACAGCGTGTTAAGTATTCCTCTTTCTCCACACCTTCACCAGCATTTGTTTCTCTGTGTTTTGGACTTTAGCCACTGTGACGGGATGAGGTTATATGTCATTGTGGCTAGTGATGTTGAGCTGAGCATTTTTTCATATATTTGTTGGCTATTTGCATTTCTTCTAGGAACTGTCCATTGAGGTCCTTTGCCCATTTCTTTAATGGAATTTTTTTTGGCTGAGTTTAAGTTGTTTATATTTTTATATTAATCCTATGTCAGGTATGTAGCTTACAAATATTTTTTCCCATTCTGTTGGGTGTCTCTTCACTCTACTGATTGTCTCCTTTGCTGTGCAGAGGCTTCTAAGTTCGATACAGTCCGATCTGTTTAGTTTGGTTTTGCCTGTGCTTTGGGGGTCTTGCCCAAGAGACTGTCCTCTACACCAGTATCTTAAATGTGTTCACTGCATTATCTTCCAGCAACTTCATAGTCTCAGGTCTTAAGTTTATGTCTTAAAACTCCTTCATGAGTTGATCTTTGTACATAGTTATGGATCTAATTTCATTCTTTTTTTAAGATTTATTTATTTGAAAGGAAGGTTACACCCACACATAAACACACACTGATGGAGGGAGGAAGGAAGCTAGAGAGACACCCTTTATCTGCAGGGGGTTCTCCAAATGGCTGCAATGGCTGGAACTGGGGTGAACAGAAATAGGAGCTTCTTCTGGGTCTCCCATGTCGATGCAGGAGCCAAGGGGTGGGACCATCCCTCACTGCTTTCCCAGGTGCATTAGCAGGGAGCTGGATCAGAAGTGGAGCGGCTGGGACTAGAACCAGTGCCCGTACAGGATGCAGTGACATGGGCAGCAGCTTTACTTGCTGCACCAGAGAACCAGCCCCTCTAATTTTATATAATTTTGCCTGCACAATTTGTTGAAGAGATTATTCTTTACTATATGGTCTGAGCATTTTTTCAAAATAAAAATCAGTTGGCCAAATGTATGCGGATTAATTTCTGGGCTCTCTATTCTGTTCTATGCATTGTTTTTCATGCCAATACCATGCTGGTTTAATTACTGTAGCTTTGTAGTACATTTTGAAGTCAGGTATTGTGATGCCTCCAGCTTGACTTTTCTTGCTCTTGTGGTTCCATATGAATTTTAGGATCATTTTTTCTAATTCTGTCAAGAACATCACTGGTATTTTGATAGTGATTGCACTGAACCTGTAGATTGCTTTAGGTGGTATATACATTTTAATGATATTGATTCTTCATCCCATGAGCAAAGACTATCTTTCCATTTTTTCCTGTGTCTTTGATGATTTCTTTCATCAATGTTTGATAATATTCATTGTGGAGATATTCACTTCTTTGGTTGAATTTATTCCTAAATATTTGATTTTTTATGTGGCATTTATTAATGAGATTTCTTCCTTGATTTCTTTCTGTAAGTTTATCATTAGCATACAAAAAAGCTAATGTTTTCTATATGTTTATTTTGTAACCTGCAACTTTACTGAATTGGTTCATCAGTTGTAAATGCATTTTGGTGGAGTATTTAAGTTTTTCCATGTATAATATCATGTCATCTGCAAACATGACTTCCTCTTTTCCAATTTTGATTCCCTTTATTTCTTTCTCCTCCCTAATTACTTTTGCTAAAGCTTCCAGTACTATATTGAATAAGAGTGGCGAAAGTCTTGTTCCAGATCTGATGGGAAATGCTTTCAGCTTCTCCCCATTTATGACATTGGCTGTTAGTCTGTGATATACAGCCTTTATAATTTGGAGGTGTGTTCCTTCTACACCTAATTTGTATAAAGTTTTTTATCAAGAAGGGGTGTTGAAGCTTATCAAGTGCTTTTTTGCATCTACTGAGTTGACCATATGGTTTTTGTTCTTCATTCTACTGATGTGATTTATAACATTTATTGATTGAACCACCTTTGCATTTCTGAGGTAAATCCCACTTGGTCTTGATGTGTGATCTTTCTGATATGCTTTTGGATTAGATTGGCTAGTGTTTTGTTGAGAATCTTTGCATCTATTTTCTTTAAGGATGTAGGTCTGTAGTTTTTGGGCTGTGTCCTTGTTCAGTTCTGGTATCAAAGTAATGCTGGCCTCATAAAAAGTGTTTGGCAGAGTTCCATCCTGTTCACTATTTTGGAATAGTTTGAAGGGAAACAGAGTTACTTTCTCTTTGAATATTTTCTAGAATTCAGTAGTAAAGCCATCAGGCCCTAGACTTTTCCTGCATCAAAAACTTGATTACTGTTTCAATGTCATTGCTTGGTATGGGTCTGTTTAGGTAGTCTATATCGTCTCGAGTTAATCCAAATAGGTTTTATTTATCCAAGAGTTAATCCATTTCTTCAAGGTTTTCTGGTTTATTAACATATAGTTCTTCATAGTAGTTTCTTATGATCCTTTGTATTTCAGTGGTTTCAGTTATAATGTCTCTTTTCTCAACTCTAATTGTATTTGAGTTTTTGCCTTTTTCCTGTTAGTCTGGCTAGAGTTTTATCTATTTTGCTTGTCTTCTCAAAAATCCAACTTTTTTGTTGATGTTTTGTATTTTTTTTTTTTTTAGTTTTGATTTCATTCATTTCTGCTCTGATCCTTATTATCTCTTGCCTCCTGCTGATTTGGGGTTTGGCTTGTTCCTGTTTTTCTGTCTTCGAGATGTGTCATTTCATTTTTGAGGAAATTTTTTTTTAATGTAAGCACTTAATGCTACAAACTTCTCTGTTAATACTGCTTTTGCTGCATCCCACAGGTTTTGATGTTCTGTGTTTTCATTTTCATTTACTTCAAAAGTTTTTTATTTCCTTTTTAATTTCTTCAATGACCCACTGATCATTTAGTAGCAAATATTCAGCAAGTATTTAGGAGTGCTTTATTGTTGTTCTTGTTGGCTTCTAGTTTTATTCCTTTATAGTCTGAGAAGATGTATGGTATGATTTCAATCTTTTTAAATTTGCTGAGACTTGATTTGTGGACTAACATGTGGTCTACACCAGAAAATGTTCCATGTGTTGATGAGAAGAATGTGTACTCTATAGCTGATGGGTGAACTGTCCTGTGAATGTCTGTTAGGTGCATTTGCTTGATAGTATGTTTCAATTCCAACATAACTATTGATTTTCCATCCAGATGATCTGTTCATTCATGAGAGTGGTATGTTGAAATCACACACTATTACTGTATTGGAATCTCTCTCTCCATTTAGGTCTAATAGTATTTGCTATATATATCTGGATGGTCTTGGGTATATATATATGACTGTTCTGTCTTCTTGCTGAGTTGAACCTTTTATCAAAATATGAGTTCTTTATTTCCTTTTAAAGTTTTTGATTTAAAGTCTATTTTATCTGGTATCAGGTTATCTATTCCTATTCCTTTTTAGTTTCCATTTGCTTGGTGTACCTTTTTCAAGCCCTCCACTTCCAGTCTCTGTATATCTTTGTAAAGTGAGTTTCATGTATGCAGAATACAGTAGAGTCTTGGTTTTTTATCCATTCAGCCAACTTAAGTCTTTTGGATGAAGAATGAAGCCATTTACATTCAAGGCTAGTACAGATAGATAAGAACTAAAATTTCTCATTTTGCTGATTGGATACTGGTTCTACCTATGCTTTTAGTGAATTTGTGGTGTCATATTTTTTCATGACTTTTACCTCTAATGGATGATGCCCATCAGAATTTTTTATCAGACTTCTGTTTTGGTGGTGAATTTTCTCAGTCTTTGCTTATCTGGAAAATACCTTATTTCTTCTTCACTTTTAAAGGATAGCTTTTCTTGATAGAATATTCTTGGTTCAAAGTTTTTTTTCCCCAAGACCTTGAATATATCATCCCACTCTCATCTGTCCCATAGGATTTCCGCTGAGAAGTCTGATGTTATCTAATTGGTTTTGCTTTATATATAACTTGACACTGACTGTCTTTAGGATTCTTTTCTTGTCCTTAGCTTTTGACAATTTGAGTACAATATGCCTTGGAGAATATCTTTTTCTGGTTGAGTTTCCCAGAGATTTTTTTGAGCTTCCTGTATCTGGATGTCCATGGTTCGTTCAAGACCAACAAAATTTTGAGTTATTATTTTATTTCACAGGTTCAATGCCTTTTTACTTTTCTTCTCCTCCAGGAATACCTATTATACTAAGACTGGGTTGCTTAATGGTATCCCACATTTCATGTATACTTTCTTCATTTTTAAAATTTTTTTCTCTTTATTTTTATCTGAGTTATTTCAAAAGTCTTATCTCAAAGTCAGAAATTCTTTCTTCCACTTGGTCTATTCTGCTGTTAAAGCTCTCAATCTTATTTTTTATTTCACTGATTGAAGATTTCATCTCCAAAGTTTCGAACTGGTTCTTAATGAGTTCTATCTCTTTAATAATATTTTCATCCATGCCACTGATTTCCTCATTTATTTTAATCTATATGTATTCTCTTACATCTCATTCCATTTCCTTATAATCATTATTTTGAATTCTGTATCTGTTATGTCATAGATTTCCTTCAGTTCAGATTCTGATTCTGGAGAATAACTGTGTTATTTTGGAGATGTCATGCTACCTTGCTTCTTCATGTCGCCTGTGTCCCTAAGTGATGTCTATACATCTAGTGTAATCATCCCTTCTTCTTTATGGAGTAGGTTTTATTGGAAAAGAGTTTATGGTTTAGCTGGAATGATGGGTATCACTTGGCTTGTTACTTCGGCTTGGTTCTAGGTGAGCTCTGGAGAATCGTCTCTGAGCGATCTCTGGTATCTCACTTAGCATCAGTTGTGTCTGTGACACAGTGGACTAGTCTGCTGAAGTTCATCGGGGTAGAAGTGTGGCTTTGAGATAAATATGGGTTTCCATGAGTGTGTATCTTTGGTTAACAGAGTCTGGTGTCAGTCTCCCTGGTGATTGTGATAGCCAGGGCTTTCTTGGTGCTAAGGTAGACAAAGGAGTCTGTTCCCTTTTCCCAGGATTGTGGAACAACCTACTGTGGCTCTAGGACTGTGTGATATGGACAGACTCTTCCACAGGTCCTGCTAGGAGTCCAACTGGTACTATGGCTTATAACACTAACATGGACTAGGGGATGTGAACTGAACCCTGCTCCAGTCCTACAAGTGACTATAAGGTATACAGATTTTACTATGTTCATACTGGAGGGTATGAGTTCAGAGAGGTGGAATGCAGGTAGGTTCTTCCCTATGTCTACCAGGTAGCTCTCCATGGCACTGAGAAATTTGGAACTGTTAAGTTCTGGTGTTATAGGGTATCGTGGGATTATTATCCTGATCTCTCAAGGTGGGAGCAGATGTTTTTATGGGTTGCTTCTGGTGTTAGTGCCCAGAAGTTAAGGTGAACTCCCTGGCTCACAAAAAGTATATAAGCATAGTCTTGGGCTAAAGTCCATAAACTCCCATAGTTGCAGGGTGCAGAGGATGTCTTTTACCCCATTAATTGCCCTTACTCTGCTTCTGGTAGGAATGAGACAGAGGCATGCTGTTAGGCTTTTTGTTGCCAAGTATGATGCTCTGCAGGGGACGCCGAGGGGAGGTAAACAATGCTGTTTCTCTGATCCAAGCCTGGCAGTTGCTCAGACTCCAGTCAGCTCCCCTAGGCTGAGGTAAGTCAGGGGTTGACTGGAATTACCGCTCACCTAAAACTGTGAGTGCTGGGGCACGTGGCAAAATCTTCCTACCTTGATATGGTAAGATGGTGCTCACAGCTAGTCCCTGGCTACACGTCCTGGCTGGCTGTGGCCAGGCTTCATTGTTTGTTTACTTCTTCACCACAAATTTCTGTCAGTCAGACCCCTGGAAACATGGTCCTTCCTTTGTTCTTTTTGTATCCTGGAGCAGCTGAAGTTACTGTGGCTATCCGCTATTCAGCTATGTTGGATCTGCCTGATAAGACTCTTTGAAAGTTAGTGAAACAGAGTTTTGTTAAAAAAGTTCCAGGGTCTATTTGCATTTACAAAAGGATAAAGAGACATAACAACCATATCTAATATGAATCTTGATATAAACCCTGGCTGAAAAATTGACAACTATGAAATATAAAAACTATTAGGACAATTTGCACATAAACAGCTATTAGATACTAAGAAAATCATGTTAATTTTCTCAGTTTTGATAAAGGTTATATTATAAAGGAGCATGTCATTTTTTTTGGAGTATGCTGAAGTATGTTAGAGTAAGAACTATGTATATACTTTAAATAGTTCAGTAAAAACACAGTGACCTAGATGAATAGAGTTGAAGCAAATAGGGCAAATGTCAGTAATCAAAGGTAAAACATACATAGTGGCTATGAGTGTTCACTCTACTATTCTATGAACATTCCCTTATATTTAAAAGTTTTCCTAACTAAAATGCTAGAAAACAACTCAATATACCCCTGCCACAAATTAGAGCTATCTCTACTTATCATTAGAAAAAAATTCCAATCTAATGAAAAATTCCTATGTTTCTATCCTACAGGTTTTTGATACTCAGTTCAGAAGTTTCTACAATTCCAAAACAAACATATCAGAGGACCATTGTTAAACCAGTAGTTCCACTTAAAAGGTATCCCATCTGTTCAATGTTTACTGGAAGTAAGAAATAAGAATTGCAACTGATTCCTTCATCTTCTTTTCCTGTCTTCATCTTATTTTCCTCTTAATAAAAAACAGACAACTACTGAGTCCAAGAGGAATTAGTCCATTTCAATATCCAGGTGCACAAACATACCCACACACTCATTTTTATATAATAAATGAAGAACTTATGTGTCTCTTGAAAACACAGGGTAATAAAAACACAGCAGGGGAAAAAAAGAACAGCAGGAGGACAAGGAATTCATACTCAAAAGTTGAATGAAAAAGGCCCTTTAAAGCCACTGAGTTTAATGTGCAAATACAGTCTAATTTAACTTTATAATTCTGATGTGGAAGTATTATCTAGGTGGAGTCAAGTTTTAGAAAAATTCAGTGACACTCTCATCATCAACACATGAAAATTACACTGAAAACTGGGTCAATATAATAACTCAACACTCATTTTTATAAATAGCACAGATTCAACAGATGTTAAAAGGGTAAGGGAATATTATGAAGAACTATGCAGCTATAAATTTTAAGATGAAACAAACAATTCTAATTATATAATCTACCAAAACTTATTAAAAAGAAATCAATAACCTGAGTAGTCATATTAGAGAAATTCAACATGTAGCTAAAACCTCCCCACAAAACAAACCAACCAATTCAAACTTCAGGCCCAAATAGCTTCACAGGTGAATTTTACATAACAATTAAGAAATAAATAATACCTAGTCCTCATAAATTCTTCCAGAAAACTTAAAGGGAGAGACAAAAATCTTCAAAAATTTCATGGAAAAGTATATATGAAAAAAAAGATGAAAGCATTCCAACTTTTTGTTCCAAAATAAACTTTTTAATTATATTTTTCATGAAATGTTAAAAGTATACTTCTGTTTCCCTAATTATCCACAGAGGCTAGCCAGAGACACTATAAGAACAGGAAATTACATGACACTCTCTCATGAATACAGAGATAAAAATTCTGAAATAGCCTTCAGAAGCAAGTTGGATTCAGCAATATACGAAAAGGGTATTACATCACAATCATGTGAGGTTTATTGGAAAAAATGTACAAGTGCTTTAACATTTAAAAAATCAATGTGACTCACATAGTTTACATTAAAAAAGAAAAAAATCATATGATCATCTCATTAGTGATGGTAAAAAAGCAACGGACAGGGCCGGTATTGTGGCTCAGCAGGTAAAGCCACTGCCTGCGACATGGGCATCCCAAACGGACATGGGTTTAAGTCCAGGCTGCTCCACTTCTGATCCAGCTCCCTGGTAATGTGCCTGCGAAAGCCGCAGAAGATGACCCAAGTCCTAGGATCCCTGCCACTCACATGGGAGATCCAGAAGAAGCTCTGGGCTCTTGGCTTTAGACTGCCCCAGCTCCAGCCATTACAGCTATTTGGGGAGTGATCCAGCAGATGGAAGCATGCTAGCGTACTCTCGCTCTCTCTCTCTCTCCCCAACTCTCTCTGTAAGTCTGCCTTTCAAATAAATACATAAATAAATCTTTTTTTTTTTAAAGCAATGGATAAATTCACTACTCATGAGAAGGAGCCATCAGTCTATTTTAAGAAGGGAGCTTACCTTCTTCTAAATATCAGTAATACAACAAAGGTATCTGCTATCACTAATTCTTTTAACATTGTACTGCAAATTTTGGCCAGAGAAATCAGGCAAAAAAGAGAGAATAAATAAATGCCATCTAGATTAGAGAGAGGAAACACAATCATCCTCATTCACAGAAGATGTAGTAGTCTATATAGAGAAGTAAAAAAGAATGATAAAAAAAAATTTCAAACTAAACTAAGAAGTAAGTTTATCAAGGTTGTAGGACATAAGACAAATATACAAAAATGAATTAATAGGGGTGAGTATTTGGCCTAGTGGCTGAGATGCCTAGTTTAGTACCTGGCTCCACTCCTGATTTTAGCTTCCTGCTAATGCAGACCCTGAGAGGCAGCAGTTACAGCTCAACTCATTGGGTTCCTGCCACTCATGTGGGAGATTTGGATACAGTTTGGTTCCTAGACAAAGCTATTGCTGGCATTTAAGTAGTAAATCAGTAGATGGGAGGACGCCTTCCCTCCCTATCTATCACATGCACTGTCTCCCTGCCTCACACATATTTGACAGAGTTAGAGAGAATGAGACAGAGAAAATCGATCTTCCATCTGCTGTTTCACATCTGGATGGTCATAACAGCCTGGGCAGAGCCAGGCTGAAACCAGTAGCCAGGAGCTTCATTCAGGTCTCCCATATGGATGGTAACAGCCCAAACACCCGAGCCATATTCTGCTGCTTTTCCCAGGCTGGATAGGAAGTGGAGCAGCCAGGACATGACCTGGCACCCATATGGGATGCTGGCATCACAGCCTTACCTGCTACAATGCAATGCTGCCCCTTTAAATTTTTTTTTTTTTTACAACTGTGTTTCCACATACAAGTAATAAGCATTTGAAAAATAAAATATACTCACTAAAACAACACTAAAATATAAAATTCCTAGGCATAAATATACTGAAAGATGCAAAATACAATACACTGAATATTACAAAACACTGCTGAGAAATAAGTAGATTTAAATAAGGGAGAAATTTGTTTTGTTCAGATAAATTTCAGTTATTATGATGTTAATTCTACCATAACTGTCTACAGATTCAGCACAACTGCATCCAAAATCTCAGTAGGTAATTTGATGTGTTTTCCAATTAAAAGAGAACTAAATTAAGAATAACAAAAGTAAATCAGGAAAGTGGTCAAACATTTAGAAATTAAATAATATAAAACAATTATAAGATGACACAGGAAAATTAGAAAATATTTTGAACTGAATGAAAATGAAAACACAACGTATCAAATTTGTGGCATGCTACTAAAGCCATGTTTTAAAAAAATCCTGTGTTAAAAATTACAAAAATTCTACAAGTCAATAATCCAAGTTTTACACTTTAAGAACCTAGGAAAGAGCCGGCGCTGCAGCTCACTAGGCTAAACCTCCGCCTTGCGGTGCCGGCACACCGGGCTCTAGTCCCGGTCGGGGCGCCGGATTCTGTCCTGGTTGCCCCTCTTCCAGGCCAGCTCTCTGCTGTGGCCAGGGAGTGCAGTGGAGGATGGCCCGAGTACTTGGGCCCTGCACCCCATGGGAGACCAGGATAAGTACCTGGCTCCTGCCATCGGATCAGTGCGGTGCGCAGGCCGGG
This sequence comes from Oryctolagus cuniculus, assembly GCF_051225735.1. Taxonomy (NCBI): domain Eukaryota; kingdom Metazoa; phylum Chordata; class Mammalia; order Lagomorpha; family Leporidae; genus Oryctolagus; species Oryctolagus cuniculus. The sequence goes on from NC_142867.1 coordinate 102,667,308, forward strand.
GCGGCCATTGGAGGGTGAACCAACGGCAAAAGGAAGAGCTTTCTCTCTGTCTCTCTCTCTCACTGTCCACTCTGCCTGTCAAAAAAAATAATAATAATAATTTTGGGGTAAGATTCCGAAAGCACATACACACAAATAATAAAAAGAATACATAGGGTTGTATAAAGCTAAGATGTTTCTATACTGCAAAGGAACAATCAAATGTGTGACAACAAACCTATAAAATAGGAGAAAAAAATTTTGAAAATTATCTGAGAAGGCCAGCACCATGCCTCACTAGGCTATTCCTCCACCTACAGAGCCGGCGCTCCGGGTTCTAGTTCCAGTTAGGACACCGGTTCTGTCCCGGTTGCTCCTCTTCCAGTCCAGCTCTCTGCTGTGGTCCAAGAAGGCAGTGGAGGATGGCCCAAGTTCTTGGGCCCTGCACCCACATGGGAGACCAGGAGGAAGCACCTGGCTCCTGACCGGCACAGCGCGCCAGCTGTAGCAGCCATTTTGGGGGTGAACCAATGGAAGGAAGACCTTTCTGTCTGTCTCTCTAACTTTGCCTATCAAAAAAAAAATTATCTGAGAAAGCATTACTATTTAGAAAATATTCAAAAAACAAAAACTCTAAATAATAAAAAATTAAATAACCCAAAAAAGAAAAATAACAAATGCTAGTAAGGATATGGAAGAAAACAAACCCTTATACATTGTTGGTGGAAATGCAAATCATTACTTTCATAATGGATAACAGCATGAAAATTTCTCTAAAAACTAAAAACAAATATACTCTATGATCCAGTTATTTCACTTCTAGATATTTATTGACCGGAAATGAAAGCAGTATATCAAAGAGACATGTGTACTTCTGTATCAACTGCACTATTCACAATAGCAAAGGAATACAATCAATCCAGATTCCTTTCAGAACAATAAATTAACAAAATGTGATTAAACACACACATATACACACAAACACACACAGAGATATTATTCAGCCACAAAAAAAGTGCTGTCCTCTTATTTGCAGCAAAATGGGTGGAACTGGAGGAAATCAGTTTAAGGGAACATCAGATTCAGACAGACAAATACCACAAGTTCTCTCTTATATGTAGAAGCTAAAAGAAAAAGGTTGATGTGAATGCAGAACAGTAATTACTAGAGTCTGGGAAGGGTGACAGTAATGGAAGCTAGCAGAAGGCTTGGATAATTGGCACCAAAATGTGATTTAATCATCACACACTGAATGAATGAATCAAATTAGCACATTGTACCTCATAGATATAGACAATGAAATTAATAAACAAGAGCATAATTCGACAATATAAAAATAATTCTTAACACTCTTAATGAACATTCAACCTAATTAGAGATGCTTTATGTTTAAAATAGAAATTGTTCCATTCCCCAAAGGCATACAAATGGTTAACCATATGAAAAGATGTTCAATATCAATAGGGAAACGCAAATTAAAACCATGATAAGAAACCTGTTCATACCCAATAAAACGGCTATCATCAAAAAGACAATAATACATCTCATTAAGGATGTGGAGAAATTGGAATCCTCATATACCGCAAGTAGGAATATAGAAACGTTGTAGTTGTCTCAAAAAATAGTTTGCAAGTCCCTCAAAAAGTCAGTTACTTAACAATGAAATATTCTTTGGCAATAAAAAATAATGAAGTATCCATAGATGCTACAACATGGATGGACTTTGAAAACATTATGCAGGCACCAGCGCTGTGGCACAGCGAGTTAAAGCTCTGGCCTGAAGCGCCGGCATCCCATATGGGTGCTGGTTCTAGTCCTGGCTGCTCACCTTCCCATCCAGCTCTCTGCTATGACCTGGGATAGCAGTAGAGGATAGCCCGGGTCCTTGGGGCCCTGCACCCACGTGGGAAGACCTGGAAGAAGCTCCTGGCTCCTGGCTTTGGATTGGCACAGCTCTGGCCCTTGTGGCCATCTGGGGAGTGAACCAGCGGATGGAGGACCTCTCTGTTTCTACCTCTCTCTGTAACTCTGTCTTCCAAGTAAATAAAATAAATCAAAAAAAAAAAAAAAAAAGAAAAGAAAAGAAAAGAAAACATTATGCCAACTGAAAGAAGCCAGTCACAAAGACATACATAGATATGCATAGAGTTTCCATTCTCTGGTTCACTTCCCAAATGCTTACAATGGCCAGGGCAGGAGTGGGGCTGAAGCCAGAGCCAGGAATGTAATTCAGACTTTACACTGTCTGTCTGTGTTCTTGTTACCCAAGTGCCAGGGTACACTGGCTGGCAGCTGGAATTGGGAGCCAGAGCTGGCACTTAACACCCAGGCACTCCAACATGGAATTCAGGAGTCCCAACAGGAATCCCAATTGTTAGGTCAAACGCTTGATCCTGACTCTACACTTTAAATAAGTAAATTATAAAGTATGAACTACACATTAAGAAAACTCTTTGATAAAAGATTATTATCTGGCCCCCTTTCCCAAATAATGACACGAAATGAGGTATCGGGATTTTCAGTGATAAACAAAAAATATCTATTTCCATCTTTCCATCCTCCAGCTATAAAAATAGATGAGATAGACTAGAAAGCTCATTCCACAACTTGAAAATGCCTGCATTCACTGGTTGTCTATTGCTGCATAACACATAACCCCCAAAACACAGCACCTTAAAATAAGTCATTATCTTTCAAGTTTTACGATCTAATCTCAGAAGTGATATGTAATCACTTTTGCCAAGACCCATCAGTTACACAGTTCAATTCTGATAGCACATTAAGATTTTAGACAAGGATGTGAATACCAAGAGGTTGCAGGACATGGTGGAGGCTGACGTTATGACAACAAATAGGCCAATGATGCCACAGAAGTAAAAGTTTGATCTTTTCACTGAAAAAGGATTTTTATATATCCCTCAGCAGTGTGACAGATATACTCTGAGACATTTTGATAGTTACCAATAACAGGCTCTTGCTAAGACCATTCATACCATTTTCCATTATCTTTGTGACTAAGTTACTATCAGAATAAAGAAACATGAAACTGCATAGTTGAGAGCTGCTGGATAAAGTATATGAAGAATTTAGTTAACTGTGTTCTCCCCTCTATAGCTGGCAGAAATGAAAAAGTCCCAGTTATGGAAAGGTTACGTTGTACTACCAGGGTCAGACAGTGCTAAGCAAGGGAACAGAGTCAATTCTCTGTCTTTTCATTACACTAAGATCTATGTGTCAGGGAACCAATTACAATGATTTGTAATACATATGACACTGTAAATGTGAACACTGGATCAATGTACAGTAAACAGCCTAGTTATTCCAAAACTGATATCTCCTGGTATGGCTTTTCAGTCCTGTTTGTTACAATTTTTTTTATTTAGTAAATTTGGAAAATTTAATTTCCAAATTTAGAATATTTAGTATATTTGGAAAATATAAATTTCCAAAGTACAGTTTATGGATTACAATGGCTTTTCCCCGCCCCATAATTTCCCTCCCACTCACACCCCTCCCATCTCCCACTCCTCTCCCATTCCATTCACATCAAGATTCATTGTTTAATTTTTTTTATTTTATTGACAGGCAGAGTGGACAGTGAGAGAGAGAGACAGAGAGAAAGGTCTTCCTTTGCCATTGGTTCACCCTCCAATGGCCGCTGTGGCCGGTGCACCGCGCTGATCCGATGGCAGGAGCCAGGTACTTATCCTGGTTTCCCATGGGGTGCAGGGCCCAAGTACTCAGCCAATCCTCCACTGCACTCCCTGGCCACAGCAGAGAGCTGGCCTGGAAGAGGGGAAACCAGGACAGAATATGGCACCCCGACTGGGACTAGAACCCGGTGTGCCAGCGCAGCAAGGCGGAGGATTGGCCTAGTGAGCGGCGGCGCCGGCCAAGATTCATTTTCAATTATCTTTATATACAGAAGATTGATTCAGTATATATTAAGTAAAGATTTCATCAGTTTGCACCCACACAGAAACACAAAGTGTAAAATACTGTTTCAGTACTAGTTATAGCATTACTTCACATTGGACAACACATCAAGGACAGATCCCACATGAGAAGTAAGTACACAGTGACTCCTGTTGTTGACTTAACAATTTGACACTCTTGTTTATGGCGTCAGTAATCTCCCTAGGCTCTAGTCATGAGTTGCCAAGGCTATGGAAGCCTTTTGAGTTCGCCGACTTCGATCTTATTCTGACAGGGTCATAGTCAAAGTGGAAGTTCTCTCCTCCCTTCAGAGAAAGGTACCCTCTTCTTTGATGGCCCCATTCTTTCCATTGGGATCTCAATCGCAGAGATCTTTACTTGGGTGGTCTTTTTTTTTTTTTTTTTTTTCCAGAGTGCCTAAAATACTCTCATGGGCTCTTCAGCCAGATCCAAATGCCTTAAGGGCTGATTGTGAGGCCACAGTGCTATTTAGGACATCTGCCATTCTATGAGTCTGCTGTGTATCCCACTTTCCATGATGGATTGTTCTCTCTCTTTTTGATTCTATCAGTATTAGCAGACGCTAGTCTTGTTTATGTGATCCCTTTGACTCTTAGACCTATCAGTGTGATCAATTGTGAACTGAAATTGATCACTTGGACTAGTGAGATGGCATTGGTACATGCCACCTTGATGGGATTGTATTGGAATCCCCTGGCACATTTCTAACTCCACCATTTGGGGTAAGTCCGATTGAGCATGTCCCAAATTGTACATCTCCTCCCTCTCTTAATCCCACTCTTATATTTCACAGGGATCACTTTTCAGTTAAAATTTAAACACCTAAGAATAACTGCGTGTTAATTACAGAATTCAACCAATAGTACTAGAACAAAACAAAAAAATACTAAAAAGGATAAAGAATTACATTGTACATCAACAGTCAGGACAAGCGCTGATCAAGTCACTGTTTCTCATAGTGTCCATTTCACTTCAACAGGTGTCCCCTTTGGTGCTCAGTTAGTTGTCCCCGATCAGGGAGAACATATGATATTTGTCCCTTTGGGACTGGCTTAATTCACTCAGCATAATGTATTCCAGATTTCTCCATCTTGTTGCAAATGACGAGATTTAATTGTTTTTGACTGCTGTATAGTATTCTATAGAGTACATGTCCCATAATTTCTTTATCCAGTCTACTGTTGATGGGCATTTGGGTTGATTCCAGGTCTTAGCTATTGTGAATTGAGCTGCAATAAACTTTAATGTGCAGACAGCTTGTTTGTTTGCCAATTTCATTTCCTTTGGGTAAATTCCAAGGAGTGGGAAGGCTGGGTTGTATGGTAGGGTTATCTTCAGGTTTCTGAGGAATCTCCAGACTGACTTCCATAGTGGCTTAACCAGTTTGCATTCCCACCAACAGTGGGTTAGTGTCCCCTTTTCCCCACATCCTCTCCAGCATCTATTGTTGGTAGATTTCTGAATGTGAGCCATTCTAACCAGGGTGAGGTGAAAGCTCATTGTGGTTTTGATTTGCATTTCCCTGATGGCTAGTGATCTTAAACATTTTTTCATGTGTCTGTTGGCCCTTTGGACTTCCTCTTTTGAAAAATGTCTATTGAGGTCCTCAGACCATCTCTTAAGTGGGTTGTTTGTTTTGATGTTGTGGAGTTTCCTGATTTCTTTGTAGATTCTGGTGATCAACCCTTTATCTGTTGTGTAGTTTGCAAATATTTTTTCCCATTCTGTCTGCTGCCTCTTCACTCTCCTGACTGTTTCTTTTGAAGTACAGAAACTTCTCAATTTGATGCAATCCCAAATGTTAATTTTGGTTTTGACTGCCTGTGCTTCTGGGGTATTTTCCAAGAAGTCTTTGCCGGTACCTATATCTTGCAGGTTTTCTCCAATGCTCTCTAATAATTTGATGGTGTCAGGTCATAGATTTAAGTCTTTAATCCATGTTGAGTGAATTTTTGTATAAGGTGAAAGGTAGGGGTCTTGCTTCATGGTTCTGCACGTGGAAATCCAGTTTTCCCAGCACCATTTATTGAATAGACTGTCCTTACTCCAGGGATTGGTTTTGGATCCTTGATCAAATATAAGTTGGCTGTAGATGTTTGAATTGATTTCTGGTGTTTCTATTCTGTTCCATTGGTCTATCCATCTGTTTCTGTACCAGTACCATGCTGTTTTGATTACAACTGCCCTGTAGTATGTCCTGAAATCTGGTATTGTGATGCCTCTGGCTTTGTTTTTGTTGTACAAGATTGCTTTAGCTATTTGAGGTCTCTTGTGCCTCCATATGAATTTCAGCATCACTTTTTCCAGATCTGAGAAGAATGCCTTTCGTATCTTGATTGATATTGCATTGAATCTATAAATTGCTTTTGGAAGAATGGACATTTTGATGATGTTGATTCTTCCAATCCATGGAAGAATCCATGGAAGATTTTTCCATTTTTTGGTATCCTATTCTATTTCTTTCTTTAAGGTTTTGTAATTTTCATCGTAGAGATCTTTAACGTCCTTGGTTAAGTTTATTCCAAGTTATTTGATTGTTTTTGTAGCTATTGTGAATGTGATTGATCTTAGAAGTTCTTCCTCAGCTGTGGCAATTCCTGTGTATACAAAGGCTGTTGATTTTTGTGCATTGATTTTATACCCTGCTACTTTGCCAAACTCTTCTATGAGTTCCAATAGGCTCTTAGTAAAGTTCTTTGGATCCCCTAAATAAAAAATCATATCATCTGCAAAGAGGGATAGTTCAAGTTCTTCCTTCCCAATCTGTATCCCTTTAATTTATTTTTCTTGCCTAATAGTTCTGGCTAAAACTTCCAGAACTATATTGAATAGCAGTGGTGATATTGGGCATCTCTGTCTGGTACCAGATCTCAGTGGAAATGCTTCCAACTTTTCCCCATTCAATAGGATATTGGCCATGGGTTTTTCATAAATTGCTTTGATTGTATTGAGGAATGTTCCTTCCATACCCAGTTTGCTTAGAGTTTTCATCATGAACGGGTGTTGTATTTTTTCAAATGCTTTCTCTGCATCTATTGAGATAATCTTATGGTTTTTCTTCTGCAGTCTGTTAAGGTGGTGTATCACGCTGATTGTTTTGCGCACATTGAACCAACCCTGCATACCAGGGATAAACCCCACATGGTCTGGGTGGATGATCTTTCTAATGTGTTGTTGCATTCTATTGGCCAGGATTTTATTGAGGATTTTTGCATCTATGTTCATCAGGGATATTGGTCTGTAATTCTCTTTCAGTGCTGCATCTTTTTCCGGCTTAGGAATTAGGGTGATGCTGGCTTCATAGAAAGAATTTGGGAGGACTCCCTCTTTTTCGATTGTTCTGAATAGTTTGAGAAGAATTGGAGTTAGTTCTTCTTTAAATGTCTGGTAGAATTCAGCAGTGAATCCATCTGGTCCTGGGCTTTTCTTTGTTGGGAGGGCCTTTATTACTGTTTCAATTTCTGTCTCAGTTATGGTTTTCTATGTCTTCCTGGTTCAATTTAGGTAGGTTGCATGTGTCCAGGAATCTATCCATTTCTGATAGGTTTCCCTGTTTGCTGGCATACAAGTCCTTGTAGTAATTTCTGATGATTCTTTTTATTTCTGTTGTTACGTTTCCTTTTTCATCTCTGATTTTATTGATTTGGGTCTTTTCTCTTCTTTTTTTAGTTAGTTGGGCCAATGGGGTGTCAATTTTGTTTATTTTTTCATAAAACCAGCTCCTCGTTTGGCTGATTCTTTGTAATGTTTTTTTGGATTCAAGCATGTTGATTTCTTCTCTGATTTTAATTATTTCTCTTCTCCTACTAGATCTGGGTCTGGTTTGCTGCAGATTTTCTAGATCCTTTAGACGAACTGAAAGCTCATTTATTGGGTGCCTTTCCAATTTCTTGATGTAGGCACCTATTGATATAAACTTTCCTCTTAACACTGCTTTTGCTGAATCCCATAAGTTTTGTTATGTTTGCTGTTATCCTCGTTTACTTCCAGAAAGTTTTGATTTCTCTTTTGATTTCTTCTATGACCCATTGTTCACCAGGAGCATGTTGTTCAATCTCCATATGCTTGCATATGCTCTAGGGATTCCTGAGTTGCTAATTTCCAACTTCATTCCTTTATGGTCTGAGAAGCTGCATGGTATGATTCTAATTCTTTTGAATTTGCTGAGACTTGCTTTATGGCCTAGTATGTGGTCAATCCTAGAGAAGGTTCCATGTACTGCTGAGAAGAATGTAAATGCTTTATGTGTAGAATGAAAAGTTCTGTAGATATCTGTTAGATCCATTTGGGCTCTAGTGTCGTTGAAATCTACTGTCTCCTTGCTCTTCTGTCCTGTTGATCTATTTCTGAGAATGGAGTATTGAAGTCCCCCAGATCTATTGTATTGGAATCTAAGTCTCCCTTTAAGTCCCTTAACAAATCTTTTAAATAAACCGGTGCCCTTTAATTAGGTGCATATACATTGATAATCGTTATATCTTCCTGTTGAATTGATCCCTTAATCATTATATAGTGCCGCTCTTTGTCTCTCAACAGTTTCTGTGTTAAAGTTTATGTTGTCTGATATTAAGATGGCTTTGCCCGCTCTTTTTTCATTTCTGTTGGCATGGTATATCTTTTTCCAGTCTTTCACTTTCAGTCTGTATGCATCTTTGTTGGAAAGATGTGTTTCTTGTAAGCAGCAAATAGATGGGTTTTGTTCCTTAACCCAATCAGCCAATCGGTGTCTTTTAACTGGACAGTTCAGGCCATTAACATTCAATGTGACTATTGGTAAGTGGTAACTTTGCCCTGCCATTTGCCAAAGATAAGTTCTAATATATGCTTTGCTTTGAATTCCCTGTGATCTTTTGCTGTGAGGTTTCCTTCCTTTACCTTCTTTCATATTGATGACCGTGTTTCTGTGTTTCTGTGTGTAACACATCTTTAAGCATCTTTTGCAGGGCTGGACGAGTGGCGACAAATTCTTTCAATTTCTGTTTGCTATGAAAGGTCTTTATTTCACCTTCATTCACAAATGAGAGCTTAGCAGGATATAATATTCTGGGCTGGAAGTTTTTCTCTCTTAGTACCTGGGCTATGTCTCGCCATTCCCTTCTAGCTTGTAGTGTTTCTGATGAGAAGTCAGCTGTGAGTCTAATTGGAGATCCTCTGAGAGTAATCTGAGGTTTCTCTCTTGCACATTTTAGGATCTTTTCTTTCTGTTTCACTGTGGTGAGTTTGATTACAATGTGTCATGGTGAGGGTCTCTTTTGGTCATGTTTACTAGGGGTTCTATGAGCTTCCTGTACTAGGATGTCTCTTTCTCCAAACCCGGGAAGTTCTCTGCAAGTATCTCACTAAAAAGGCCTTCTAATCCTTTCTCTCCATGCCTTCAGGAACTCCTAGAACCCGAATATTGGTTTTTTTAATAGTATCCTGTAGATTCCCCACAATAGTTTTTAGATTTCTAATTTCCTCTTCTTTTCTTTGGTTTGACTGTATCCTTTCCTGTGTTCTGTCTTCTAAGTCCGATATTCTCTCTTCTGTTTCACTGACTCTGATTTTAAGGCTCTCTAATGTGTTTGTCATTTGATCAATTGAGTTCTTCATTTCATTTTGATTTCTCTTCACTATCACACTTTCCTGTTCTACTAGTTTCTGTGTTTCATTTTGAGTCCTCCTTAAGAGTTCATTTTCTCAACAGAGATTTTCTATCCTGGCCAGTAAGGAATTCGGTACCTCAAGCATTTGTTTTTGAAAACTTCTAATTGTTCTTATCATAAATTTTTTGAAATCCGTATCTTGCATTTCTCCCATCTCATCATTTTCATAATCTTGGCTTGGGGTGTCTTGTTCATTTGGGGGTGTCATAATGTCTTCCTTGTTCTTGTTTCCTTGGTTTTTGCGTTTGTTGCCTGGCATTGTGGAGATATCTTTGGATTCTTCTTCCCTTGCTGTGGTGTTTCTTCTTGTTATACTATGACTATATTAAGTGGACTGTCTGCTTTTGATGGAGCCTTAGAGGCTTGAGATGGGTGTGGCCTGAGAGCTCTGTTTGGTTCCTCAGGGTTAAGGGTGTGCCAAAGGTGACACTCCCAGGTTAGGTGTGGTAAATTTCTCTTTTTCTTTCTTTTTTTGATTCAAAAGCAAAGTAATTCCGCACAGCTTGCGTTCCAGTGCTGGTGTGTTGATTCTGCCGCTGGTGTCCCGAACTGTGGGCTCCCACGCTCTCCACGCAGGTCCACTGTGAATCACTAGTTCTGGAAGAGTTTCCTCTGCTGTTTCTTCCCCCAGTCTTCCTTGAACCTGCAGTATCACCACTTTTAATTAAACTGTATCTTCCCGGACTATCAGTGTGTTCCCTTCCTATTCCGCCATCTTGCCGCTCTTGTTACATTTTTTCAATCAGCAGTTGACTTTCTTCCCTCTTTCCACTCCAACTGAGAGCTGATCTACTTAGCTAGCGTAAAAAGGAATGATTCATTCAGTTCAGCTATCATTTACACACACACACACACACACACACCACACTACATATACAGTCTGTTATAGAGTGTCTGTTCAATGCCAGCACTGAGCAGGGATATTTTGCAGAGTAGAAAACATAGCCCTTTCATTCAAAAAGCAGGCAATGAAGTTGAGAAGACAAGACCCAGCCCTACAACACTCAGAAAATGGGTCACTATGTGACAGGAGGCCTCAAGAATTCATACAATTTAATCATTATATTTAACAACTTATGTAACAATTACAATATGCCAAATATGTTACAGTCTTAACTCTTTTAATCCCTTTAAAGGTCATCCCCATCTTGCAGATGAGGCAAGTGAGGTTAATTGGCTTACAGAAGTTCTCAGAGCTGGTTAAATAAGGACAAGGTTCAAACACAGAAAGCATGGCTCCAGAGTCCACATTCTTAACCGCTATAATAGGAAGCTTCAATAATAGCAGCAGTTTTTCTTCTGCTTCCTTTATATACACTTTGCAAGGTTTTGAAGGAAAGTCAACCTTGAAATTCCAAAATTGCTCTGAGAAACCCTAGCTTTCAGGCTGCACAGGGCCAAGTCAGTATCTAGCCCAATGCAGTAAGGATGTTCTAGGACAGTCTGCTACCTGTACACGCAGGAGTGAGGAAGGGTGAATAAACACGTATCAATGAAGTAGTGATTTCCTGGTGCCAAAATGAAAGATTAGATTGAATCATAACTGCAATTTGAAAATTAAGCTGGTTAGAATAGAGAAATTAAATGGATGTGCTGTTCTGCAATACAAAAATAAATCAGTGTGTCCCTGCCAAAGCCCATTAGAACGTGAGAAATTTCATATGATCTCCTAAACATGTCCTCCCAGAAGCATACCATAGGAATAGTACATTGTGCCAGGAAGAAATGTATCTGGTTGTCTTTAAGAATATGGTAAGTCCGTAAGAACAGCTCCTTGTTTACTGATAAACAAATTAGGTATCTGATCCTCTGAGGACTCTTGTTTTATCATGAGCAAGCCAGATAGGAAAATCAGGTCTTCTGAACTCCACTCCAGTGGGCTTCTTGTCCTTGGATTGGTGTCCAGTTACCTTTGGGAACTGTCTGGCAGTGCTTGAACTTTTGTTTCAGAATAGTCCTAAGTGGCTGACTGTGGACTAGGATATCATTGGCCTAAGGTATTCTTAGGATAAATAAAAAAAGCAACTGTAACTAGACAAGAAACATATGGATGGTTCCAGGGTTGGTTTGCCAGCTTGCCATGGCTTACTACTCTACTATTGGCACTGGCTGGCCCTGTAATTCTGATTTTCCTAGCTCTGCTTATTGAAATGTGCATTATAAACTGTGTTACTAGATATGTTAGAGAAAGAATTAGCACAGTGAAGTTAATGATCTTGAAAGCAAATTATAAATATTTAAAAAGTGCTGAAAACAATAAATCAAAGGTCTGATCAGTGTCTAGAGAAGGGGGAAATGTAAAATCAGAACTAAAATGGAGTGAGTGTGGCTAAAAGCTAATTGCAGACCTCTTGCTTCTGTACATATAAGCTTTGCTTGCTAACGGCTAAGGGTATATCTTGTGAAACTATATGGGCCTAAATTCCCAGGAACTAGGTTGACTGAAATGTGTCCTTCACTGTTATCTTACCACCATACCTTGGATCTGTTACTGGGTTTGTTATTGTTAACAGTTATCTTATAACCATATTCTGGTTTTCCTTTTTATTGTTTACTACATACCAGGGGTCCGGTTTGAAATTGTGAGCCCCAGTGGACAGAATACTACAAAAAGCTGTGTAACTGCTTTTGGGGGCCACACTCTGGTAAGGAGTGTCGGTCCTGATTGGTGGCCAGTCCCTATTGGTTACCTTTCCTCTCATTTGTCTCTCATTTGCTTCACATTTTCAATAAATTTCATGTGTGACTGTCCAAAAAAAAAAAAAAAAAGAATATGGTAAGTAGTTTCAAAGGAATAAAGCAGTATATTGGCCCAGGAAGCCTTTTGCCTAACGAAACCATAAATTTCATTTAGTAAAAATTGTCTGCTTTGCTGCCTTACAAAGTGATTGCTGTCTCTTTTCCTTTATATCTGAAATTTACAACTTTTAAATTTTAGTTTATTTTATTTATTTGAAAGGGAGTTACAGAGAGAGGCAGAGACAGAGAGAGAGGTCCTCTATCTGCTGGTTCACTCCCCAGATGGCCACAATGGCTGGAGCTGTGCCAATCCGGAAACACAGGCACTCCAAAATGGGATGTGGACATTCAAAGTGGTATATTAACTGCTGTGTCAAACAATTGCTCCTGAATTTAACAACTTTGAGAAAAGTTTCTTAAAAAGAAAATAGTGATCTTGGGGCTTGCTGACATTCTTCATTTTTTAAATTTCTGCTTTAGTGTTCATCACATACTTTGAGTCACCCATGGCTCTCTCAAAAACCTCAGAGCACATCATCCAGAATGGTAGACACAGGCCTAAGGGAGAGCCAACTGGCATGTGATACAAGACAGCACAAGAAAGAGTGCTGGCACAGGTTTTCTTTCTAAGATAATATGCCAGTGTAGATTGTTATAATCTGGAAAGGACCTTAAAGATTTTTTAAAATTCTCCTAAAATTCAAAATCATATTTAAAAGTCTTACACCAGGAAACTATACCTAAGTACAGAAAATTTATAGAATTTCAAAAGAAACTCTAGAAAATTTTTAAAATTAGCTTTTCTCTTTTAAAATATATTTTCCTTTAATTTATATTAGACAGTTACTACAAATATATTAAAGTCTCAGTACGAGAAAGGCTCTTTTTTTAACGTGATTCCCCTTCATTCCCTTTTCTGTATCTGGAAAGTTCAGACTCTACCTATCAGAGGTAGAGGCAGTTTTTCATTCTGTTATGAAAGTAGATTTTACTATACTTCCTTCATTTGAATGTATGGTAAGTTATCATCAACTACACAGGGTAATGTTAAAACTGTGATACTAACAAGGCAGAGAAAAAAGAAACCAATAATGAGTAATGTGTAGAATTCACTGGGGGGACAGTCTGAGTAAGACTATGTGAACACAGATGGGCTAGAGAGGTGGATGGGTGTGTGTGTGTGTGTGTGTGGCAGCGGGGGTGGGGGTGGGGTGGAACTGGGAGGGTTCATTCACAGCCAGCTGAACTGTAGTTAACAGATCCAAAGGAAACAGAAGTCAGTTAGCAAACGGCTGTTTTCCTGGTTATCCAATGACCCCCATTCAGGTTCTGGCACCTTCTCATCCTCACTCTAAACCAGCCAATTCCATATGTATCCAACGTGACTCAGAGCTTTGGCACTGTTCATAAGTGGCAGAGCAAACTGGGCCGATCTTCATGGCTCAAGTTCTCATGTCCTAGAGTCACACAGGGTTCTTATAACCTCAGCCTAGTGAGGCTACAGAAGTTGTCAGAATCTGCTGAGAATATATCAACACATTTAGCTTCAGACCAGATCTAGACATTTGTCTAGCAAAAATGAACTTAATATTAGACTATAGCTGGCTTTCAGATTCTGTATCTTTCACCCTTATTTACCGTTGCTATTGTCTCAAAGTATCTATATAAGGATAATGCGCACTTCTGCTTTTACTGATGCTACCACTAGCAACAACAAATAGCTCGCACATAGATGATATCAATTATGTGTTAAATTCTGTCTCAAGAACTTTGCATATATTAGACCCAACAGTTCTCCTTAAAGTCCTGTAAGGTAGATACTGTTATTGTCCCTGGGTTAAAAACATATCCCTCATCACACAGTAAGTGAAAAAATACCATTCAGACCTTGAAATTTGGATCAGGAGTCTATGTTCTTAGACACTATTTCATATTTCACACTCCTTTAGTTTGTGTAATACAAAGAATGTTCCATCAAGACCAGAAATCTGGACTCTAGTTGTGTCTCGGACACTGTCTGACTTAGGGGGAGTATTTGACTCAACTTCTGCTATATAATAAAACGGGCTCAGTGATCCACTTCTAGTTGTACAACACTGTATTGATAAAGTGTTTTTTATTAACAAATTTGACATTACCAGATGAGGTGGGAGGTTTAAAACTTGGAAATACAATTTATCTATGAGAAGGCAGAAGGAAACTATCAATAAGCAAATTTTCTAAACATTTTTACTCATTTCTCATTTTATATTCTTTGATAGAAGTATTATGATTCATATTTTATACAGGAAAACAATGAGACTCAGAGATTAGGCAATTTATCCAAGAGCCCACAGATAATCATGATGGAGAACCAGTATTTGAATGCTACAAAAGCACTACCTGCTGTATCACAATGATCCTTCAGTGCTACCATTCTCTCCTCTCAGCAGCAGTAACCAGAAATCGCAAAGGTAAAATAAGCAAAGTACCAGCACAAAATCTTGCAAACAGAATATGCACCATTAATTAGGAGGTGAAGATGAAGATAAATAAGTGAATATCAATTTAAAAGTCTTAACAGATTGTGGTCTAAAACAAAAATAAACACATTTTTGTGTGATCTATACAAGGTGGGCTCACTATCATATTGGTAACAATGAATCTTCAGGGGGAAAGTTCTCATGATTTGAATTCATTCCTAAACAAACAATGAAGAAATACCATAAGAATTCCAATATATGTGCTATCTCCAGGTAACACACTTGAGTTCTGCGGGTATGTTGCTGCATGACATTACTTTCTAACAATCACTCAGGATCATTCTGCTATAAGCAATTTCCATTTACTCCAGTGAAAATTTCACAAATAATACTAATAAATAAGCAAAGTCTTTCATGTGTTGGCTATCTAAAAGTGGATGGCAAAGTCAGAAACTAAATTCCTTTTGGTTTGGAAACAAAGCCACTCATTCATTCACTAGTTCATCTTAAAAATAATTGAATAGTGAATACATACATAATTTTGTTAATAAATATGTCTTATGACACTAAATGGAAAATGACAAATAAGGTGATTCCAGTGAAGTATGATTGAGTTCAATGACTAAAAGATACATAAGGTTTTATTTACAAAGGGTTAGAAAGGGTCCTGAAGGAAGCGATATTTGAGGGAAGGCTAGAGAGTATGTTGTGTTTATGAAACTATAAGCATTAGAATTCATGGCATATGTAGGAGAGTCTTTTGGTTTGTTGAATTTCAGCAAGTCAAATTATATAAACAGGGACATGGAAAGGTTTTAAGAAATAACATAATTCAATATTCTCATTTTACTTCTAAGCACACTAAGCCCTTTACTATACATGCTCAGAGTTCTAACACAAAGGTAACCGACACAAGGTGAGGCTATCCTTAAACACAGAACGGAACACTCTTTTGTCGACAAGTGAAAGCAGCTGAGTGCCACCCTGTTGTAACCGCTCCCCTTAGCAAACCTCTAACCTTCACGGTGTGACTGATGTATCACCTGCTACATCAGATACTCTACCAATTACTTAGAGAAGCCACCTCCAGCTGATCTGAATGATACCCACAAATGAAAAAAAAATATGTGAATTATGTCTCCATTTCATTCTCTATGGCTTTATCAAAAATACTGGAGATAAAGCTATATTTAATACATAAACACAGTTAACTTATTAGTTAACTCACGTCTTTCCTCTTTAAACCCAGCTCTTGTTCATTAAATTTAAAAAAAAAAAAGATTAGATGTAGCAGCTGTTAAATGATTCTTAAATCCCCTGCAGATTTTTGCTAAACTTTGGATAAAAGCTTTATTATCTAAAAGTCACTATTATTAACACATTAACCATAGGACAACAGTAGAAGTGGTAAGGTTCTAATGCAAGGCAAAAATTTAAAAAACATGTAATTCAAAAAGAATTCCAATAAATAAAACACTATTTCTTTGTCCCCACATTGAATACAAATGTTTTGAAGGCAGGCCAGTTCTCATATATCAAGTGACAGCAATCTTTTTGTGAGGAGGTATTAGAATTCTGATGTAAAAATTCTACTTCAAATAGGTATGTTATCATCTTGGACTTTAGAAATTTTACATATTTCTTGAGTATAATGGATAGAAAGCAAAATTACAATAAATTTCATTATTTTTAAGAAGAAAGAAGTGTATCAATTAATAAAACAATTCTCTATAGCATTTCCTAAAAAATAGCAAGTTTATAAAAATATTTGTGTAGCTCTTCAGGAACATACATTATATAAAAGATGAACAAAATCAAAGACTTGAATGTTTAATATAATAGTTCATTAGGGTTTGATGTCCAATTTTTAAGAAAACCACAAGAAAGTTGAAAACAGGAATAACAAATATATTAAAATAAGAATTTAAACATGAGGGAAAGCAAATAAAAATATGAAACACATATACTCAGACAAGCATTTAAAAGGATACAGAAATTATTAATAGTGATTATTCTGGGCAAAAAACAGGGATTTTATTTTTTATGTTATGTATGTGCCTACTGATTTATGTATCACTTCTGTTAATTTTAAATACTTCCTTAAAATCATGTTCCATTATTTCTTTTTTTAAGCAAATTAAGTACACAAGGATATTTTATATCTTTCCACGATGGTTTTCCACCAAAAGTACATCAGAACCCTTACAGATAACAGATACTACACACTTAAAAATCAGTAAAGATGGACGGTAGATCTCATATTAACTGGTCCTTCAACAATAATTTTTTAAAAGGTGTATCAGAAACAACTATAGAGTTTTAAAAACATAAAGATGCCTCAGTCCCATCAAAACTACTGAAATAGAAAGGTTTGGAAACCACCAGATTGGATGACCTTTAAAGTTCTTTCCAATCCTGAGGCTGTATTACTAACAGCTATTCTGCAAACCTTTAGGATCTAACCTGTGCACAGAGTAAAAATATCATTCCTGTAATACAGGTAAAGGTCCTTTTCCTCAGGACGACACACTCTCATTACCGACTTAGACAAACTCACGGAAATAAACTGAAGATTAAAAACACAACTCTAGTTATTTTGACATAAAATCTGTAACATTTGCTACTACTGAGGTAGGAATTGGGGGAACTAGTTTTAACGTAAGCACCAATTACTGCAGAGGTACTAAGGAGTTAGTGTGGCCAGGGGCATGGTTGTGTATTATTGCAGTGGTTCTCTATCCCAAAGCAATTATAAATGGCATTTCCTAGTGAGTCATTTAAGTCTTAGCACTTTCCCCAGCCTGTCACTTCATCTACATATGTCATTTTTGATCCAATTATACTCAGTGCCCTTTGTTATCTAAAATTCTATGACTATTTTAACTCCTCTTCTTATATTCACAAGTGAAATTCACAGATATTTAGAAGGATTTCAAAATTACTTTTAAAACCTTAACATCGATACAAGTGGTAATAAAAGCAATTAATATCGTTATATATTTCAATATGCATATGCTGAGGTACAACTACACTAAAAGATAAAATGAAGCAGCCAGTCCATACACCAACTTAGAATTAATTCATGCAAAAGGAAAGAAAAAGGTGAAGGAGGGATTGAGGGAGGAAGGATAGGAAGTATAATTGTGCTCTTAAAACTGCATATATGAGAGCCGGCACCGCGGCTCACTAGGCTAATCCTCCGCCTTGCGGCGCAGGCACACTGGGTTCTAGTCCCGGTCGGGGCGCCGGATTCTGTCCCGGTTGCCCCTCTTCCAGGCCAGCTCTCTGCTATGGCCCGGGAGTGCAGTGGAGGATGGCCCAAGTGCTTGGGCCCTGCACCCCAA
This sequence comes from Oryctolagus cuniculus, assembly GCF_051225735.1. NCBI lineage: Eukaryota > Metazoa > Chordata > Mammalia > Lagomorpha > Leporidae > Oryctolagus > Oryctolagus cuniculus. Next base: position 102,685,434 of record NC_142867.1, read on the forward strand.
TGGGAGACCAGGAGAAGCACCTGGCTCCTGCCATCGGATCAGCGCGGTGCGCCGGCCGCAGGGTGCCAGCCGCGGCGGCCATTGGAGGGTGAACCAACGGCAAAGGAAGACCTTTCTCTCTGTCTCTCTCTCTCACTGTCCACTCTGCCTGTCAAAAAAAAAAAAAAAAAAAACCTGCATATATGAAATACATAAAATCTTTTCTATTTATATAAATAAAAGTTTTTAGAAGGCCACTTTAAAAGATATTTAGCTTATTTTTACTTCAAATTTCACTGATTAATTTACTTATTAATGCCTGAAATTACTACTCTATTTTAAAATAATACTAGTCTGGTTGTTTTTCTTGATATCTAAAATTGGCAAAAATATTACCATATTGATGCACAGACATCACCTTGTGATAAAAACTAAGCAAAATTTTGTGCATAAACATTGTTTTCGGTATTCTATTTCCAATAGTTTCCTCAAATAGACTCTGGAAATATGTGAAACCTGTCTGTGTAGTTTGTGATGTGAGATTCATTTCTGAGTCAGCTGTAAAGCAACTGAGCATACATACCAGCTCCCACAGGCTTTATGGTTCCCATAAAGAATGTTATGTTAAACAAATGCAGAACAGCAACCACATTTTCTATTATTGAACACAGAATGATGGTGCCAATAAATAAACAACCCTAATACATAAAAAAACATCTGAAAAACTTCATCTTCCAAGCACACATATCAAATGTGTAACACAAAGCTTTGCACTTGCCTGGTACTAGGCCGCTTCTGCAGGGCTTTATCCAGGATGAGAGAGGGAGCACTTCTTCTCCTTTCTGCTAGTGTTTTCATTTTCTGTTGAGGAAAAAAAATCAAATGGCTTGTAAAGGAAATAAATATTGATTTTTAATGCAATTCACCAAGTTTTGTATCAACTATCTTTGTCTAACAAGGAGCCAACAGTTTCATTATGGAGGGACAACTATAACATCTAAAATGGAAAAGTAACTGTCAAAAAGTGTTGTAGGCTAAATATTTTTATAGACAGAGAATCAAAAATGTTAAAAGGGAAAGGCACCACAGTAACCATTGTTACTGCTTATTATGTGACTGGTCTTAAGCTAAAGACTGGACATGCTGTATTTCATTAATGCCCTAAAATGTCATCAGGGTAGATACTGCTTTTCTCTATTTCATAGTCATGATAGGACCTAAACTGGGCTTTAAGGAAGGGCTTGGAGAGATCAAAGACGAAGCAAAAACAGTTAAAGTAACAGCATAGAGACTGGAGTGTTACATAAACATTTAACTGACATTTAAGTTTTGCTTTAAATTTGAAAATTTACACTATTGAGAATCCTTTCTTCCAAAAGGATTTTTTTTTTTTTTTTTGGTTATTGTTGGAACTCAAAAAAAAAAAAAAAAAAAAAAGACTGACCGACTGACCAACCATCTTTCTTTGCTTGTGGTAAATAAGCAGAAGAAAAACATGATAATTCAGGTATTCTCCCAATGACTTAAAATTTGTGGCCAATGAGGCATTATTCAACTTGAATTACCCAGAATTTATTCTAAATTCAGTCTTATATATTTAATAATTCTAGCTACAACCAAAGAATCTGCTACGAGAGATATATTAGTAAAATTACAACACAGTCACAAATAGCCCTGAGTGAAGTTTAGATTCTATCACCAAAGCCATTCTTCCTGCCATACCCTTTCACCCTGTCCAGTCAGGGGTCTCACTCACTGCCTGAGGGCCTGGGCCAGCCATGCTTGGGAACTGGACACTGCTTTAATAGGAAACATACAAAACTAACTAGCTGTTTTCAGTATCAGTATCTCATTACATGATTCAAAGAAGAACTGATTCTTAGCTACTAAAATAAAACCAAGATCCTAGCACAGAAATAGATGAAGAATCATCCAGCTGGACTTCCTTGGCACAATTCCTATGCCACAAATTCACCTTGCTCCCAGGGATCTCTCAAATTGTTGTCACCTCCACTCTAGCCTCAGTATTGCTGTTGCCCTCATTACTTTTCAGGCTCAAATGTGGAAACTAATAGTCCCCCAATATTCTTAGCAGAGCCGAGACAGCAGGTGAAACAATTACATGAAATAATAAGAAAGGACAGGAAACAAATGGGTGAAGAAGAAAATCCCAACCATCCCAATCAGGAATTACTAATCATGAATCAGTTCAGGCTGGTTTACCTGTCAAACATTTTTGTGTGATGTGTATTTGGCATTTTCCTTTTAGAAAAACAGCTCACAATCGTCATCAGACTGATTTCAATACTCTATTTACTACAGCTTGCAAACCCCATCTCATTTGTTTCCATTAGTCACACCTCTTAGGACCTCAACCCACAGGAATCTAACATCCTGATACTAGTATGACTGCAAAGGTTTTAAGGAGAAATGCAATCTAGGACACAACTACTCGCACTGCGAGGTAAAACAGCACCTTCCCACGTGAAAAGCCTCAGTACTGGAAGATTACATTGACTCCACTAAGAAAGGTGACAGTTTGCTCACAAGCAGCAAGATATGTTTTTGATTTTGTGTAGTAATCTGTTTCCTCTTCAGGCTAGGTCTGTTCACCCCATCCTGATTCTCTTTCTTCAGGACCCATGTACCACTCTGATGTCTGAAATGTGCCCAATCCCCAAAGCTTAAAGCTTCACCTGAGCTGTGGGCTCTGTCTGCTTTGACCTCAAGGTCTGCCAAGCCATCCCAGTGGGGGCTTCCTGGACTTGTCTCAGCAGCTTTATGTCTGCCTCCCTCAGGACTCTGATACCACCACCAGCAGATTCAAGATCCTACACTAGATCTTTATTACACGATTTCTAATTCTGAGCTCCTTGGCTTTCGGATTCATGAAGAATCTGGAAAAGGTTCAAAAGACAAACATAAAGTAACTTAAAATGTGAAGAAAGGACTCCATGGGGAAAATTAAAATGATGCAAAATTCTTCATTTGGAAACTAATAAACTTCAAATTACTGTGGAACTATAATATGGAGGCAGTTAATCATCTTCTAAGAAAGCTTAAATAAAAAATAAATGAGGCTAAACCGTAAAATGAGAATACAGAGTGACCATGGGTAGTCACATGTACAAAAGCCACAAACTAAACTGTACATACCATTTCAGAAGGTTCAAAACCCTCATAAAATGGATTCTTTAGGAATCCATGGAACCCAAATTCAGGAATCTTCCGATATAAGAAAATATTTTGCAGACTGATAGTTCTAAAAAAATGAGAATGGTAATCAGAGAAGAGTGATGGGATGGGCATTTGGCCTAGCAATTTAGGCACCATTTGGGATGCCAACAGCCCATATTGGGAAGCCTGCATTCAAGTCCTGGTTCCACTCTTAATTCCAGCTTCTGGCTAATGTGTACCCAGAAGCAACAGGTGATGGCTCAAGTAGCTGGGTCTCTGCCACCCACAAAGAAGTGGTTGAGTTCTTGGCTCCTAGCTTGGCCTGGCTCCAGGTGTTTGTGGGCATTTAGGGATTAATCTCTGTTTCTTGCCCTCTGCCTTTCAGTGAATATTGTCTTTAAAAAAAATGACAAATTTTCTTCTAAAAAGGTGCTTTTAAAATAGAAGTTTTTCATGGAAATCTAATGTAGAAGATCATTTGCAGGTGCAGTGAATAAATGGTGTTTTCTGAGTTATTAAATTGTCAAACATGTAAGGGGTCAAAGGGTGAATGCATTCACCTCGTACAACCGGATTAATATTGAAAAGCATACAATCAAATTACAGTCAGAATATTGGTTCTATTTGAATAGGTCCTGTTGTCTGTACTCAGATTTCTTATGTCCACTAACAACCCAAGACAATTCAGTCACTTCTCTGGGCCTCTATTTCCTTGCCTACACAAAGAGAATATTTAACTACATACATCCTCTCTTAGGTCTCTTCTATCACAGTCATGCATTAAGTGTCCACCAGACATTTACTCTAGATATGCAAGAAAAGTTTACAAATACCACGTATTTAGTATTCACAGGATTCACTTTTCTAGTAAGTAAATATAACTGGCATTCTCTCTCTCTATACATATATATTTAAGTATTAATTCAGTCAAAATAATTTTGCTCAAAAGCACAGCAAAATGAAGGGCCAATGGCAACTTCAAAACAAATTCACTGATCAGTTAAAGATCTCTTCTCAGGCAAAAAAGACTTGGATTTTATTCTTGTTTATAACAACAAAATGAAATATAATACACTGAAATAGAATGAGACTGTTGATTCCTTTACAAATGTATAATAGTACAAACTTGTCAGGACAGGTTGAGTTTATGCTTCTACCAACAAATTTCACTGCTATTCTGGAACAGGGGTAACTATGACTCTTTGCTTCATAACAAAACAGAAGGTAAACTTCAAACAGTTTATATTTTCTTCTTTAGCTTAAAATCACAGTTCTCTGGGTGGCTTTTCAGAATTTGCAAATGTTTATGCAATTCATAACTAAATGACCCCATAGTTGGTGCCACCTTGTGATGGAGTGTTTTTTAAAAAGTGGTCTTTCTTCTCTGTGAGTGAGATCCCAGCAGAAAGAATGGGCCATCAAAGAAAGAGATACCTTTCTCTGAAGGGAGGAGAGAACTTCCACTTGGACTATGGCCTTGCCTAAATAAGATTAAATAAGTTGGTGAACTCAAGAAGCTTCCATAACCTTGGCAACTCATGACTAGAGCCTCAGGTGATTACTGACATCATAAATAAGAGTGTCAATTGTTAAATCAACAATGGGAGTCACTGTGCAACCACTCCCCATGTAGGATCTCTGTCCTTAATGTGTTGTACTATGTGAATTGACGGTAAAACTGCTACTAAAACAGTACTCTATGCTTTGTGTATCTGTGTGGGTGCAAACTGTTGAAATCTTTACTTAGTAAATACTAAGTTGATCTTCTGTATATAAAGATAATTGAAAATGAATCTTGATGAAGAATGGGATGTGAGAGGGAGTGGGAGATGGGATGGTTGCAGGTGGGAGGGAGCTTATGGCGGAGGGGAGAACTGCTATAATCCAAAAGTTGTACTTTGGAAATTTATATTTATTAAATAATTGTGAAAAAAATCTGAAAAAAGTTCATAAAAATTACATATCATGAAAAGTTACGCATGTATTTCAAAATTTTTACACCAATATAAACATCTCCTAATTCTATTTCTATTAACATTTTGGAATACCTTGATAGGTACAGATATTTGAATGACGTATTAAAGGAATCTGTTAATGCTGAAAAAAAAAGTGGTCTTTCAAAAAGAATTGATAAACAATGAATTAGGCAAAAAAAAGTAAATTAGTCTTTTGGGAACGATTTTTTTAAGAGATTTATTTACTTGAAAGGCAGTTACAGAGAGTTAGAGACAGAGAGACAGAGACATCTTCCATCTGCTGATTCATTCCCCAAACGGCCACAGCAGATGGATGGGCCTGAGCCAAGCTGAAGTCAGGAGCCAGGAACTCTATCCAGGCCTCTGGTGTGAGTGGCAGGGACCTAGGCACTTGGACCATCATCCATTGCCTTCCTAGGTGCATTAGCAGGGAGCTGGATGGTAAGTGAAGCAGCTAGGACTTGAACCAGAGCTCCGATACGGAGATGCCAATGTTGTAAGGTAGCAGCTTACTCCACGGTGCCACAAAGCCAGCCCCAGGAATGATTTCCTTGATACTGTACCATTAACTTAGTATTCAGAACTAAACAAGAACTTTATGTGAGCTAAAAAATAACAAACATGAGGTAGCATCTGTCTATACTCCTGCCCCTAAAAGGGAAAAGATGAGGAGGCTTAAAAGAAGTTGTAAGAGATAATAAAGAATGATTAAAATTAGAAAACTACTATCTTTTTATAAACAGCCATTTACTGGGGAAGTATAATATGGACATTAGAGAAATTAGATCAAATGCCAGTAATTCATTTTTTCTCTTAAATTTAATAAAACTGCAGTAAGTTTCCAACTGTTCTGAAAGCTGCTTTCAATTTGAAGTCATTTTAACTATATATTCAACTCCTTGTTTCCCTACTTTGCTTCACATAATTTCAGTAGTAACATTTCAGATTATATTATTTTAGATATTATTTATCTTTCTGCTCCTTTCTAGAGAATAGGAACTATATATCTTCTTTCCAAACTTTCTACCTCCCATCAACAATTATTTTCTAAACTTCAACTCTGTTGTTGAAGCAGGCCTATTATTGCTTTCTTAAAGCTTAGTATAATATTTCATGTAAACTATATATTAAATGAGTATTTTTATGTGAGCTTAAGTAGAATAAGCAAGCAAATATTTAAAAAATTAATTTCAAAGGCAGAGAGCAAGAGCCAGAGTGATTTCCTATCCACTGGTTCACTCAAATGCCTTCAACAGTTGGGGCTGGGCCAGGCTAAAGCCAGGAGCTGGGAACTCAATTTGTGTCTCCCATATGGGTGACACGGACTCAACTACTAGTGTTATCACCTGTTGCCTCCCAGGGTCTACATTGGCAGGAAGCTGGAACTGGAGCAGAGCCAGGACATGAACCCAGACACTCCCTTCTGTGAGCATCTCATGAGGAATCATAACCCCTGTGCCAAATGCTTTCCCCTACCTCAATCTCAAAATCCATTCATTCACATCAGTAGCACCATCCCCAAACACACATAGAAATATAAGTAAACCTTTAAGAAGTTCTGCTGAAATGGCATCATCGGCATCATTAAGGAAAATATAAGCATTTGTAACGGAACTAGGTGGTGACAGTCATACCTGTACACTGCAAACTGTATGTTTTGAACACAGTAGTGCATGACTTAGAGTTTTCACACAGCAGATTCCGAACAGTTACTAAGTGAATGCATTAACATTGCCTATATTAGGGTACCTTAAAAAGTTTGTAGGAAATAATTAAAAGATAAGCTTACTTTGGTGAAAAAAAATTGAAATCCATGCATATGAAGTGCCTCCAGAAAGTTCATGGGGACAGGTAATCAGTGCAGTGGTTAAGTCACCACATGGGATACCGATATTCCATAATGGAGTGCCTGATTTGGAAAATAGCTAATTGGGTTCTTTTTTTTTTTTTTTTTAAGTTATTTGACAGATAGTGAGACAGACAGACAGAAAGGTCTTCCTTCCATTGGTTCACCCCCCAAATGGCCACTACGGCCAGTACTGCGCCAATCTGAAGCCAGGAGCCAGGTGCTTCCTCCAAGTCTCTCATGCGGGTGCAGGGGCCCAAGAACTTGGGCCATCCTCCACTGCCTTCCCAGGCAACAGCAGAGAGCTGGTCTGAAAGAGGAGCAACCAGGACTAGAACCCGGCACCCATATGGGATGCTGGCACTGCAGGCAGAGGATTAACCAAGCGATTCTGATCCAGGTTCCTACTGGGGTATACCCTAGGAGGCAGCAGTGATGGCTCAAGTATTTGGGTCCCTGTCACCCATGTGGTAGACCTGGATTGAGTTCCAGACTCCTAGTTTCAGTGTTGCCCAACCTAGACCGTTTTAGGCATCTGGGGAGGGAAACCGTGGATGGAAGATCTTCTTCCAGCTCTTTCTGTGTTTTTATGCCTTTCAAATAAAGTGAAAATAAAAAAAATTAAGCTTATGAAAATGCACATAATAAAGAATTATGCAGGAGATTTGAAATTTGTTACACCAATGTAAATCTGCCTTTTAATTTCATTTTCATGAGAACTCTTTGAAGTGCCTTGTATATAAGATTTTAAGACAGTGTTCCTATGCAGGGAAATGAAGTTATAAATTGGTAATTGAAGAAAAAAGTTTTATTTTCAACAACTCAGAAAACATATTTGACATAAAAAATATGTAAACTCTCCTTGGAATTTTAGCTTCATGTCAACCAAGAGACATAGCTATTTTTGGAACTTCTAAATCATTCTGAATCTGATCATTCTTACTCCTCACAGTGGTTAAAGATAAATAAACCATGTCAGAGAAAGGAACAAGATGAAAGATTCAAGTCAGAGGTGAGCTGCAATTTTTCATGCTTTGATTTGTCCCAGTCATCTTATAAAGAAAAGGAATTTAAGTGAAATGGCATTGAAGCCACTTTTAAGCATTTAAGAGGCAAGTGTTTGCCTTTTAAAAAGGGCTTTGAGGAAAGCTTTTAAAGAAGTCTTAATTTTCAGGGCTAGAGAAAAATGTTTATCAAACTTACAGATTACCTTATTTAAATTTGACTATTAATCTTTTTGTGGCTAGTCTGTGAAATTTAGTGAGCAATAAGATGCTTCTTTCCTGCCTTCCCTGCATGCCTACAACTTACTTGTGGAGCCATACTTAAGTTATTGAACAGTTATACTTCAAAGACACTGGCTTTGTAAGGGAAAAAGTACTTTTAACCTGGCACCTTACTTCTGAGCCCTGTCATCACAAGGTTTTGGATACTGGGTAAGCTAAAATACCTGGCTGTTGTCACCTTGGTCTATGGTAAGTATGATATTCTACTTATTCATAAGTTATCCACCCAGAATAAGTACGAGCATTTAACTAAAACAAATGTGGTAATGGTATAGTATACCTATGCAGGGATATAACTTCCTTTCTGAGGTTAAGAAAGAAATCATTTTACTTTTAACTCTTTTCCTCTTTCCAGGAGACAATTATCACTTTGAAATACAATAAACATAAGCCGGCGCTGTGGCTCACTTGGCTAATCCTCCACCTGCGGCACTGGCACCCCAGGTTCTAGTCCTGGTTGGGGTGCCGGATTCTGTCCCAGTTGCTCTTCTTACAGTCCAGCTCTCTGCTGTGGCCAGGGAAGGCAGTGGAGGATGGCCCAAGTGCTTGGGCCCTGCACCCGCATGGGAGACCAGGAGGAAGCACCTGGCTCCTGGCTTCAGGTCAGCACAGCGCACCGGCCACAACAACCATTTGGGGAGTGAACTAACGGAAGGAAGACCTTTCTCTCTGTCTCTCTCTCTCTCACTGTCTAACTCTGCCTGTCAGAAAAAAAAAAAAAAAAAAAGAAATACAATAAACATGAGAATTTATGTAATGTAGAATGGATACCAAACTAGAAGTCTGCCACTCAATTTCTCAGATTCTCACTAAAATGGACATAATATCAGCCCATAAAGAATCAAATAAAAGTATTTATATGAGAGGTCTGTAAAAATTTCATGAACAGGATAATGCAAATTTGGGGCAGGCATCCAATGCAGTCAACATTTGGATGCCTGCCTTCTGTACTGTGCCTAGGTTCCAGTTTCAGCTTATCCAGTTCCCTTCCAGCTTCCTCCTAAAGCACACCGTGAGAGGCAGCAGATGTTGGGTCTCTACACAGAAGATCTGGATAGAGTTCCAAGCTCTTGGCTTCAACCTGGCCCAGACCTGGCTATTGTGGACCTCTGGGGAATCAACTACCATACTGAAGATCTCTTTCTGACTCTATGCCTTTCAAACAAAATGCATAAATAGAAAAATAAACATTTTAAAAGATAATGCACATTTTCCGTAATGTTTTTTTAAGTCTCCTCATATGAAAAACCTCTGAAATAAAAATCAATGATGGGGCCAGTGCTGTGGCGCAGCGGGTTAACGCCCTGGCCTAAAGCGCTGGCATCCCATATGGGCACTGGCTCTAGTTCCGGCTGCTCCTCTTCTGATCCGGCTCTCCGCAATGGCCTGAGAAAGCAGTGGAAGACGGCCCAAGTCCTTGGGCCCCTGCACCCACGTGGGGGACCCAGAAGAAGCTCCTGGCTGCTAGCTTCCGATCGGCACAGCTCTGGCTGTTGTGACCAATTGGGGAGTGATCCATGGGATGGAAGACCTCTCTCTCTCTCTCTGCCTCTCTTCTCTCTGTGTAACTCTGACTTATGAATAAATAAAATCTTTTAAAAAAATCAGTGATAATGTAATAAAAACAGCTTTAAAATACATAAATACAGTATATAAAAATGATATTTGAATTTCTCAATATATTATTGTTCTGTAGCCTGCACTTGCATCATGATGAGCTTCCAATCTGGCTACAGATATATACTTTTTTGAGATTTATTTATTTGAAAGGCAGAGTTACAGAGAGAGTGGCAGAGACACAGGGAGAGATCTTCCATCTGCTGTTTCAACCCCCAGATGGCACCAACAGCAAGGACTGGACAAGGCCAAAGCTAGGAGCCGGAAGCTTCTTTAGGGTCTCCCACGTGGGTGGCAGGAGCCAAAGCACTTGGGTCATCATCTGCTGCTTTTCCCAGGTCATCTCCAGGGATCTGGATTGGAAGTGGAGCAGCCAGGACTGGAACTGGTGCCCATAGGAGATGCCTGTGTTGCAAGCAGCAGCTTTACCCGTTATGCCACAATGGATTTAAATCCACCAGTTTGAACCTTTGCTTATTATTTCTTCTCAGTGAACACTGACCATCTCTCCTCCAGGGTGTTAACCAATGCTCTCTGCCAACCATCCTTCATAGGGCAGGTTTTCACTACATTTTCACCTAATGGCCTACATAAAATGATACTATTTATACAATGACAGCTAAGATAAACAAAAGGATACTCTAACCACCTTAGTACTCAGTTGCCTGCCTGAGGGCCAAGGTACTGAAGTTATCAGACGCTTCTCCCTTGCCTGGGAAGCTCTACCCTAGCCCCTCATTTTCTTCATACAGTGTATTATCAAGTCCATAATGGCAAATAAAGAAACAGTGTTTCCACTGAATAAAAACAGATCCAGTGGCCTGTGTGCTGTAGCAGGTAAAGCCATCTACACCGGCATCCCAGCTGCTCCACTTCCAATCTAGCTCCCTGCTAATGGCCTGGGAAAAGCAGCAGAAGATGGTCTAAGTACTTAGGCCCCTGTCACCCACATGAGAGACCCAGATGGAGTTCCAGGCTTCTGGCTTTGGTCTGGCCCAGCCCTGGCTATTGCAGCCAACTGAGAAGTGAATTAGGGGATGAAGTGTCTGTCTCTCTCTGACTTTCACATACATACATAAATATTAAAATCAGATTCAGGTGTATTTGTATTTAGACACAGAATCTCAAGGCCGTGTTCAAGAGGATGAGTAGAAAAGACACTCTTCTCGGTGTAACTTAGGATCCAGGTAAAAAAGGCAGGAAAAAATGCATAGAGCAGCTGGATTTTCCTGATCTTTGATATGTGAGCTGATTAGGGTACACACACATTCCATTTTCAGAGTCCACACAAGTGACCAGACATCCAAAAACAGGTTTTACATTTCAGTTGTGCCATGTGACAGGTGTCTGTCAAAATTAGGTCAAGGCTGTGCAGCACGGACATACAGTGCTGATGGGGCCACTTCTGCTGTTGGGTAGATATTTCTAGTCTAATCTAAACTTGTCCTAGATAAAGAAAAGAAGAGTGAAACAAAATTATCAAATAAACCGGGCTGTGTCGCCTACATGCCCAGTTACTGGTGGCTGCCAGGGCAGCTATCCTCTGCTTCCTTCCAGCCTCCCACACGGCAGCAGGGTCTTCCATGAATAAACACAAGCTAAAAATCACTTCCACCCTAGGGTGCGGTGCGCAAGGAAATTGCCCCAGGCCGGCGCTGCAGCTCACTAGGCTAATCCTCTGCCTGCGGCGCCGGCACCCCGGGTTCTAGTCCCGGTTGGGGCGCTGGATTCTGTCCCGGCTGCTCCTCTTCCAGTCCAGCTCTCTGCTGTGGCCCAGGAAGCCAGTGGAGGATGGCCCAAGTCCTTGGGCCCTGCACCCGCCTGGGAGACCAGGAGGAAGCACCTGGATCCTGGCTTCGGATCAGTGCAGCGTGCTGGCCATGGCAGCCATTTGGGGGGTGAACCAATGGAAGGAAGACCTTTCTGTCTCTCCAACTCTGCCTGTCAAAAAAAAAAAAAAAAAAATTGCCCAGGTACCATTATCACATTGGCCATTCTCTCCTCAGGTTTTCTGCACACTCCAGGGCCTTGGAAATTCTTGTGCTTTTCAAAACTATAGAGATATCAACAGGAACGATCAGGAGGGCAAACTTTTCCTTCTGTGAAAGTGTGTTTGAGGTTTTCACCAAATGCTCTAGAGACATGTGGGGTATGAGTCATGAAACACTACTGAATCAAAACAAAATGCACATATATTTCCTCAAAACACTGTATATTATATGAGAGGAATTCAAAAAGTTCATGGGAAATGTGTATTATGAAAAAACTATAAAGGGATTTCAAAAATTCTTGCACCACAATAAATATTTTATCCCATTTTCGTGAATTTTTCAAGTACCCTCATTTGACTCTATGTATTATGAGTGTATATACACACACACACACACAGAACCCTGATATTACATACCTATTTTGTGACAATATAAGTTGTGTTTTAGTTTAGTGGAAATTTAAGTTGAAATCTAGTGTATTTTCAGCTCCAAATATCTTCCAGGATGGCAAGCCTTTTAATTACATATTCTTGGTAGGTTTTAGTGTTTTTATGAGCAGAAGATGTCACTACTCTGAAAAGATCAAACAGTAAGTCCTGGATAGAAGGATAAGAACCGTGAGAGAATTCAGACACCTCAGTTACGGAGCAGCAAGGATTTCATTTTCTGTAGATACCATCAATTTTCATACTTCTCAGACTACTGAACATGTTCCACCTTTTGTCCTACAGACCTTCACCAACTCACAATCTAGAATGCTGATGTCACAGACAATGAGAAATCGTTTCAAAGCAATCTTCACTTACGAGCAAAAGCAACAACTGCACTACCTAGTCAGGTACCTGTGGAATTCCAGTCTGTGAGTTACAGCTGTCTATTTTAACTTAGGGAACTTAGTTTTCAAAATTAATGATTACTTTTTAGGCAAATGTATAAAAGTTTAAAAACTGTCCTTATCCTTTATTTTATAAAAACAATTTATTCTATTGTACTATATGTTTTAGTCACAAAAATTTTTTAAAAAGTACATTCTACCACTCTTCACATTTTATGTAAGAATAACTATCAATAGGCTTTTTTCTCAAAACTCAAGATTGATGATTTAAAACTTTACTCATTTAAGAGAGCTTCCACTGAGTTTTCCACACAGGCATTTTTGCAGGTTGGAATTATCTGAGGCATAGGAGTGAAGGCAGCCACAGTCTAAGTGTGAACTACTGTTTGGGGAATATGCCAACCACAAGTGTGGTATCAGCAGGAAGATCAGACCTAGCAGAATAGCATCTGAAACACATCTGCTGTACATACAACGTCTATAAATGACAAGCATCAAAGTAATTAGGTCAGTGACTGTGTCATTACCACTATTAGCCAACGTTCACCTAACATTTCCCAAATGTCAGCAGTGAACAGAACATTCAATGGTAGACGGCAAGCCTGGAGACTGCTCCCAAACGAAGGATCACCTTTCAGGAGAAAAGACCTTCATGTGTACTTTTTCTCACTGGTTATATACAATTCAAATCCACCCTCTCCAACATCTTAAATTACAAATCCCAACATGCAGCTCAAGGCTAACTAGATAAAGAAACCAAGTTAGAACTCCTGGGTTCAAATCCCAGCTCTGCTGCTTTCAAGATGTGGACTTGATAGGTGTTAGTACCTTCTTCCATAGAAAGCTATTTCCTGGCCAGTGCCGCGGCTCACTAGGCTAATCCTCCGCCTTGCGGCGCCAGCACACCGGTTTCTAGTCCTGGTCGGGGCACCGGTTTCTAGTCCCGGTTGCCCCTCTTCCAGGCCAGCTCTCCTATGGCCCGGGAGTGCAGTGGAGGATGGCCCAAGTACTTGGGCCCTGCACCCACATGGGAGACCAGGAGAAGCACCTGGCTCCTGCCTTCGGATCAGCGCGATGCACCAGCCATAGCGCGCCGGCTGCAGCGGCCATTGGAGGGTGAACCAACAGCAAAGGAAGACCTTTCTCTCTGTCTGTCTCTCTCACTGTCCACTCTGCCTGTCAAAACAAAACAAAACAGCTATGTCCTTCATCGTATAACCGAATCATATTAAATATTAATCATATTAAATATGATTAATCATATTAAATATGATGCCTGACTATATTAAATATAGTCAGGCACTCACTCAAAGAGGTCTGAAAATTTTCTCTACACCTCCATAAATTACAGCCAACTCAATCCTTTTACTGGAGTTTCTTCTTTATGCTTTTCGATACCTATGTCTTCCAAAGGTGACTGCTTTGAAGGACAGCATTTAATCCTAAGCATGTCACATGTAGTTTTCAATTTTTAAAAATTAAATTCCTAGGGTCGGTGCCATGGCTCACTTGGTTAATCCTCTCATATGGGCGCTGGGTTCTAGTCCCGGTTGCTTCTCTTCCAGTCCAGCTCTCTGCTGTGGCCCGGGAAGGCAATGGAGGATGGCCCAAGTGCTTGGGTCCCTGCACCCGCATGGGAGACCGGAAGAAGCACCTGGCTCCTGGCTTCGGACCAGTGCAGTGCCGGCTGTAGCGGCCATTTGGGGAGTGAACCACTGGAAGGAAGACCTTTCTGTCTGTCTGTCTCTCTCTCACTGTCTATAACTCTACCTGTCAAAAAAATTAAATTCCTTTTCTTGCTTTACACTTACTCTCACATGGTAAAATACACTAATGACTGCCACACTCTTTTCAAACATCTTTAGTGATCCTTAAGAAACAACCTTATGACATATAGGTCTATACACACACTTTACATGCACTTTACAAAGAAACAAGTCCAATCTCAAATTGAGATCATGTGAGTGATAATAATCCTTTCCTGATTAATTCTACTTTGATTATTCCAGGATCCTCCCAACTAAAACAATTTTATGTACCTGATTTTATGCAGTTAACATTGTGAAGACCACCAGAGAAGGCCTCAGTTGGGTATGGGTTTAAATAATGGACATAGTATTTCCCTCCATATTGAAGAATAAAACTAAAGCTTACCCACCAACATATTTCATTCAAACTCTAGTATAAGACACACATATAGCCAAAGTCAGATCTTGGGGTTGCTACCATGAGGCACTATAAACAGAACTGAACCTAGAGAATGTATAAAGAATAGGACAGAAGGAAGTTTACAATAGCAGCTGCTACAGTTGAAAATGTTAGAACTATTTTAAAATCATTTTCCCTTGACTGGATTTCTGCACCTGTAAACATCTCTTCCCTACCCCAACACTCACCTTCCTTGAAGTTTTCAATTAGTATATGGAAGCAAAGGGTCAAGGGTGTTTTGTATCACATACAAATAATCTCCAGTCAAAATGATTGTAATATTGCCACCATTTTAACACTGCTCTGTACAAATGTGAACATCCTCAAGCATGCACTACTCCACAAGAATTTAAAGCATTATCTGTATGCTGACATTATATTTTAGAATCCAATTTTTAGGAATTACTGTAAAAATGCGCATTCTTCTGAAGAGCCTCAGTGATAGAAAAGCTCAGTCTTGGGGCCCGTGCCGTGGTGCAGTAGGTTAATCCTCCGCCTGCAGCACTGGCATCCCATATGGGCGCCGGTTCTAGTCCCAGCTGCCCCTCTTCCAATCCAGATCTCTGCTATGGCCTGGGAAAGCAATGGAAGATGGCCCAAGTGCTTGGGCCCCTGAACCAGCACAGAAAACCAGGAAGAAGCACCTGGCTCCTGGCTTCTGATCAGTGCAGCTCCAGCCATTGCGGCCACCTGGGGAGTGAACTAACAAAGGAAGACCTTTCTCTGTCTCTCCCTCTGTCTGTAACTCTACCTCTCAAATAAATAAATAATATCTTTAAAAAAAAAAAAAAAAGCTCAGTCTTGTGAGGGTGGATTCAACTTTTGGAATTAGTCATATCTTCTGACTAGTGAATACAATTAAGTGATCTAGCTAGGTAACTGTGCTTGACGTTAAAACAATAAATGCAGCTATAAATCAAAGAGACTAACTTCTTAGTATACACAAATTAGCTCCTCAAACACACCCATCTCAGGACCTTTGAACTTACAGTTCCCACTTCTTGGAATCTTTATACAGTATGCTCTTTTTCATGCATAAAAGAGTTTAGGGGTAAGGGTCATATAAAAGAGGTCTTCTCTGCATACCCTAAGAGTGGTCCAACTCAAACCCAAATTCATCTAATTCAGGGTCACATCTTTTCTTTAATGATAGTTATCACTACTTAATTAACTTCTGTTGTTCCTTTTGTCTGTTCCTCTTGTATCATCCAATACCATACCACTAGATACAAGGTGGCCATTTAAATACAAATTCAAAGTAATTAATACACTTGATCTTAGCCAAAAGGCCAAGAAGTAATTATATTCAAAGTAATAACAATTAGGTAAAATTACAGAGTAAAAACTAAAAACTGAATTTCACCAAAAAGAAGAACTCCAGGTCTTTAAAAACACTATTAAGTGATACTGTAATAAATCACAGCCTGAGAGAAAACATCTTGTAAATCAGCTATCTAATAAAAGATGTAAGCCCAGAGCATATAAATAACTCATACTCAATAAAAACCTAACAATCCAATTAAAGCTGGGCGAAATATCGGAATATGTACCAAAGACGACATATGGACAACAAGCAGAGAGATGCTCAATGTTCTCAGTCATTAAGGAAACAAACATCAAAACTGCTAGATACTTTACACCCACTAGATGATAATAATAAAAAAGACAATAAAACAAGTAATGGCAAAAACATGGAAAAATACTGCTGGTAGAAATGTGAAATCATTTAGGGGAAAAAAAGCTGGGCAGTTTCTTAAAAAGTTATATACCTAAAATACTATTCAGTCTCTCCATATTTAAGTGTTTACTCAAAAGAAATGAAATCAGCCGGCGCCACGGCTCACTAGGCTAATCCTCCGCCTTGTGGCGCCGGCACACCGGGTTCTAGTCCCGGTTGGGGCGCCGGATTCTGTCCCGGTTGCTCCTCTTCCAGTCCAGCTCTCTGCTGTGGCCAGGGAGTGCAGTGGAGGATGGCCCAAGTGCTTGGGCCCTGCACCCCATGGGAGACCAGGATAAGTACCTGGCTCCTGCCATTGGATCAGCGTGGTGCACCAGGGAGCAGTGCGGGAGCCATGGTGGCCATTGGAGGGTGAACCAACGGTAAAGGAAGACCTTTCTCTCTGTCTCTCTCTCTCACTGTCCATTCTGCCTGTCAAAAAAAAAAAAAAAAAAAAGAAGAAGAAAAAGAAATGAAAGCATAAATGCATGCAAATATTTGTATATGAATGCTCAGAGGAGCATTATTTATAATAGTTAAAACCTGGAAGTAATCCAATTGCCCATTAACAGGTAAACAGATAAACAAATTATGGTTCACCCATGTGCTAGAACTGTTACCCCAAATGCTACAAAATCCACAAATTTTTGGTTGTTGACATGATGCCTCAAGTGGACAATTCCACATCTGGTCTCACATGATGAGTCACAGTCACCACACAAGTACACTAAAAATATAGTATAAAATCGTCTTTGGGGTGGGAGCTGTAGAATAGAAGGTTAACCCTCTACTGCGCTGCTAGCATTCCATAAGGGTACCAGTTCAAGTCCCAGCTGCTCCACTCCCTATCTAGCTCCCTGCTAATGGTCTTGGAAAGCAGAGGAGGATAGCCCAAGGACTTGAAACCCTGCATTCATGTGGAAAACTTAGAAGAAGCTTGTGACTTAGGCCTGGCCCAACTCCGACCATTGTGGCCATTTGGAGAGTGAACCAGTGGATAGAAGAATGATCTCTCTCTCTCTCTCTGAATCTCTGCCTCCCAAATAAATAAATCTTTTTTAAAAACCACCTTCAGCCTATAAGGTATTCATGTAACATAAACAGATACTATGTTTAGACCTGCGTCCCTTCCCCAAGAAATCTCATTATGCACAAGCAAATATTCCAAAATCCAACAAATTATTTTTTCTAACTTTCATTTAATAAATTTCCAAAGTACAGCTTTTGGATTATAGCAGCTTCCCCTCCTCCATAAGCTCCCTCCCACCCGCAACCATCCCATCTCCCACTCCCTCTCACATCCCATTCTTCATCAAGATTCATTTTCAATTATCTTTATATACAGAAGATCAACTTAATATTTACTAAGTAAAGATTTCAACAGTTTGCACCCACACAGATACACAAAGCATAGAGTACTGTTTTAGTAGCAGTTTTACCGTCAATTCACATAGTACAACACATTAAGGACAGAGATCCTACATGGGGAGTAGTTGCACAGTGACTCCCATTGTTGATTTAACAACTGACACTCTTATTTTTGATGTCAGTAATCACCTGAGGCCCTAGTCATGAGTTGCCAAGGCTATGGAAGCCTCTTGAGTTCACCAACTTATTATTTAATCTTATTTAGGCAAGGCCATAGTCCAAGTGGAAGTTCTCTCCTCCCTTCAGAGAAAGGTACCTCCTTCTTTGATGGCCTATTCTTCCACTGGGATCTCACTCGCAGAGATCTTTCATTTAGGTCATTTTTTTTCCACAGTGTCTTGGCTTTCCATGCCTGAAATACTCTCATGGGCTTTTTAGCCAGACCCGAATGCCTTAGAGGCTGATTCTGAGGCCAGAGTGCTATTTAGGACATCTGCCATTCTATGAGTCTGCTGTGTATCCCGCTTCCCATGTTGGATTGTTCTCTCCTTTTAATTCTATCAGTTAGTATTAGCAAACGCTAGTTTCATTTATGTGATCCCTTTGACACTCAATCCTATCATTATGATCAATTATGAACTGAAACTGATCACTTTGATTAGTGAGATGGCATTGGTACATGCCACCTTGATGGGATTGAATTGGAATCCCCTGGCACATTTCTAACTCTACCATTAGGGCTAAGTCCGTGTGAGCATGTGCTGAACTGTGCATCTCCTACCTCTGTTATTCGTGAAGCATTCCAAAAATTCTAAATACTGTTGGTCTGAAACATTTCAGACAGTGGCCATTCAACCTGTACTACTCAGCAATGAAAAAAACTACAGGTACAAAAGCCTACATAAATGAATCCCAACATAACTATATCAGATGAACAAATTCAAACAAAAAATATAAAGTATGATTTCATTTATATAAATTCTTGGAAATGAGAATAAATCTACAGTGACAAAAAACAGACCAATGTTTGCCTAGGAATGGGAAGGGAATGAAGTGGTCTGAAAGGGACATGAGGAAACTATGGGGGTTGATGAGTATATTCATTACCTTGATTGCAGAGATGGTTTCACAATTATATAATATCAAAACTGATAGGTTTATATACTTTAAATACCAGTATGTGCAGTTCCTTATATGACAATTATACCTCAATGAAGCTGTTTAAAAAGTTTTATCTTCTTAGCTGTGTCAGCCATATTTTAAGATCCCAACAGCCACACAACCTACTGAATAGGACAATGTAGACAAAGAAATTTCCATTCTTGTACAAAGTCCACTCAACAGCACTGCTACAGACCAGGGCTCAGGAAAGTACACAGCAGGGACCCTTTGCCTATTTGTCAAAATGAGGTTTAATTAAAACAAACATATGCCCATCATTTGCATATTGTCTAAACCTACTTTAGTGCTACAACAGCACAGTTGACTAGCTATGACAGAGAACACATGACCTGACTAGTTGGTTTTTTAAGAAACGGTTTGTTCACCCTATTCTAAACCTTAAGTTCTATGTACAGGGACCCTGCCTGTCTTGTTCACTACCGCACATAACCCAGCTAATATATATGGAACACCTAATATGTAGCAAACACTATTCCCAGGCACTAAGGAAACAGTCTTGAACAACATAGATAAGGTCTTTACTCTCATGGTTGTCATCCTATTGTGAGGGACATGGTTAACAAGACAACAGAAAAAGAAAATGTCAGGCAATGTATAATGCTAAGATGACAACAAAACAAAAGGTACAGAGCATGAATAAGGACTTCCCCTTAGGAAGTCAGGACATGACTGTGGGAGGGCTTAACATCTGAACAAGTCAACACTAGTAAGATCTGGAGAAGTAGAGGGAGCTGGGGCTGGCACCGAGTAGCAGCAGGTTAAGATGCCACTTGTGACACAAGCATCCCATTATCAGAGCGCCCGTTTGAGTCTTGGTTGCTCCATTTCAGATCCAGCTCCCCGCTAATGGGCCTGAGAAAGCAGTGGATGGTGATGGCCTAAATATCTGGGTCCCCATCACCTATGTGGGAGACCTGGATAATTTCTAGCTCCTGGCTTTGGCCTGACCCAGCCCTGACTATTGTGGCCATTTGGGAAGTGAACCAGTGTAGTACAGAAGCACTCTATAGCTCTCTCTCTCTCTCCCCGTCCCTCTTCTCCCTCCCTGTTGCTCTCTGTTGCTGCCTTTCAAATAAATAAACATAAATAAATCTTTTAACAAAATAAGCAGTAGAGGGAGTAACAGCACCAAAACTTCAACAGGAATGAATGCGATGACTGCTGTATGAAAAACAAGGCCCATGAGGTTGGAGAACACACAAACAAGGTGTGCGGAGGGAGAGATAGATGCAGAAGTAGACAGAATCAAAGAAAGGGGTCCAAATCATACTATACATGTGATCAAAATCCACTACAGGATTTTAAGCAGATGAGCAACATGATCAATTTACATCTTGAGAGATCATTTTGGTGCTGTTAAGTGGAGACTGGGATATGGAGAGGAATAAAAGATATTAGACAAGAAGTTTCTGCAAAGGTACAAGTGAGAGAAGGCACTGGCTTGTCTAGGACTACAGCAGTGGAGGTGAAGCAGAGAAATTCAAGACAGCCAAGATGCATTTCAAGTGACAGCTTTTCTTACAGACTGGTCATTGCAGAGTGAGGAAATGAGAAGTTGAAAATGAATCCTAGGTTTTTGGCATTAACAATAATTATGGAGAAAATTGCAAACAGCAGTAACATTTATTGAGTGTCTACTATATGTCAGCAGACAATTTCACATTTAATTTTCCCAACAACCTTGGGAAGATGAGTATTGGTCTGGCAATGTATCAACCCATTACATTTTATAATGAGGGATGGCATCTCAGAGACAGTGGCCATACTAATAAAGAACCTGGCAAAAGGGCCAAGCAACCCTTCAGTTATTGGACAGGTACTACTTGATAAATGATGAAGCTACTCTTTAATGCTTTCTCCTTTTGCCAGCTTATTTAGTTAGCCTCAGTTAAAAGAAAAAAAATGTTCAGAAAAAACAAATCTTTAATTTTTTCCAATTCCTCAATGTTACAAAAATTAAAAAAAAAAAACTATTTTAAATTCTATGTCAATTATCTTCTTAAATGGACCACTAGCCTGGTAAATCCACGTTTTATCTGCCAAGCCTCCACCACACACACACACACACACACACACACACTCCCTTCATCTCAGAAAGGGAAAAGCGACAAGGACAAACCGCTCGCCTCAATCCATCAATGGCTGAGCCGGCACTACAGCCCATACATCATCTAAGTTCACGGACACCCTGAGCTGTCTTTGCGACACCGTCAAGGTCCTTGGGAGCTCACGTACACTGCCATACTCGGCCCACGATCTCACCTCTTTTCAGCTGGCCTCTAGCCAACCAGTGATGCTAGTGGGCAAGATTTATCAAGACAAGCAGGGAGCCTGGTAACCCCTTGAGTCTCTAACCATAGGCAATGTCTTAAGCTGTTTCTGAGGATTCCTGGAAGCTGAGAAGGCACCACCATGACTAGGAACAAAAATGGCCAAATATCGGAAGGTCTTGTGCTCACTAGAGGAAGAAGGGAGGCAGACACGACTAAGACAAGGCTAGAAACACCCAAACCAATCCCTTAGAGTCTCCAACAGCCGAGGCCGGCAGCCCGCAGCCCACGTGCACTTGCTCAGGGAACCGTTCCAAAGCAATCTGACCACGGTCGGAATCCTCCCGCCGCGCCGTGGCCGTGTTTATCGCAACGAACGCTACAAGTTGCTGCCCGCATCCCTCCTCCAGCCTTGACAGGGAACACGCGCGCCGCCCCCGCGTCCACACCGACTCTCGCATCCCTCTCCAGCTTGGCCCGAGTCCCCAGGGCGAAGGCCCCCCGAGACCCCCTCCACCACAGCCCATCGCCCCCAACCCAGCCTGGTTCTAGGCCGCGGCGACCCCTTAGGGGCGACTGTTGGCTCCTCCAAGTCTGACCACCGCCTCAGAGTCCCGGAACCGAGCCAGCACCGTCCGCCGGGACGCGGGGACACCCCTCGGGGGCCCCGAATCACTGCGGAGCAGCCGCGCCTCCGCCGCCAGGTGAGGGGGCTGAGCCCGGCCGCTTACCTTACCCAGCCGCGCTCGGGCGGACGGCGCCGGCCGTGAGGACTTCGGGGCTGACCCGGCCGAGGGCCAGAGCGCGCCAGGCCAGCTCCAAGCACCCGGGGACCGAGCACCCGGAGACACCGGGCGAAAGCGAGCCCCCCAATCGAGGCCCGCGCGCCCCGAAGGAGGGAGGAGCCGGACTGCCGCTCTGGCGGCGGATGGAGACGGGGAGGGAGGCTGCGGTGTCCGCTCGCCACGGATTAAGACGCTAGATACGAAGAACCTGGGGGGCTCCAGGGGTGACCCGGCCGGCGGCGGCGGCGGCGGCGGCGCGCCCCGTCGTGAGGGGCGGGGGAAGGTAGGAATGTCCTGGGACGAACGCCGGGGGCCGCGAGCCGTGGGCGTTAAATCCCCGCGGGTCCGGCTCCTGCGCCGCGGTGGCGGGCGCGGAGGGCGCGCGCTGGGGTGGGGGCTGCGGCGGTGGCGGCGGCGAGCGCGGGGCCTCAGCTCAACGTCCTCACCTTCTTCGTGCCGGAGCCTCCTCCGGCGAGCCGGGATACTCCCGTCAGGGAAGAGGAGCGCCCCGGCTGCCCACCTAGAGTCTCCTGCTGGGGAGACATCGCTTCCATGAAGAAAATCTTCCAACGGATCCCAGCCCAGGAGGAGGCTACGCGGTCATGTCCGCGGGCCGGAGGGGCGACGACGCGCAGGCTGAGGGGCGGCCGCCGCGCTCAGGCAGGGAGCGGAGCTCCGCGTGCGGGCGGCGCGCCTCCCGTCGGGGCCATGGACCGCTGCCTGCGCTCGGCACCGCGGGCTGGAGGCGATTACAGCAGCGCCCGCCCGCCTGCCTGCCCGTCCGCCCGCCGTGCGGCCCGCCCTGCCTCGGGCCCGCCCCCTCCGCGCGGGGCGCCCCGCGCCGGGACCCGCCCCCGCCGCCCTCGGCCCTCCCCGCCGCGGTCCGGGCTTGCCGCGCGCCCGGCCGGGGCGGCCTTCTATATATGTATAGGGGCACAGGTGATCGCCTGACCTTGTGCGTCCGCCCCTCTGAGTGGGTCCAGCCGGAGGGAGCTCACCGGCCCGAGTCACGCGCGGCCTCTCCCGTCGCCCTGCCCACTCCCACCCGACCCCATCCCTTCCCGCGCCAAGCCCGCGGGGGAAGGCGCCTCTGCAGCGCGTGCTGCGGCGGCGGAGCGGTAGCGACCTCACCCCGAATGGAGGAGTTGCACCGATTGCTGCCTCGCTTTGAGCGGACTGCGGAGGGGCGCCCCCGCGCGCCTCCCACCCCACCCGCGGGCCTCGGGCACGTCGCAGGGGTGGGGGGTCCGGCTATGCACATTTGGAAGCCTCCGGCGTCGCCCGGCCTCTGGTTGCAACCCCGATCGCTAGCTCGGCTGTCTGGGTAACCCCGGCGGGCTTTGCAGCCGCCAGCGCGTCTGCACCAGCGGTTTCTGCTGTGTGCGGGCCGCAGAAACGCGGGCATTCCCATCGGGAAGGCGCAATTAAAGAAAATGCAGGCAGAGAGCGGAGGCTGAAATTTGGCTGAGCTATTGAGAAGGTTACAATATGTGGAAGTGTTTATCAGATATCTGCACTGAGAGCATAACTTCCTGTCAGCCCGAGTAGTGGCTTTTATTTATTTATTTTTTTAAGGTCAAGGAATAATCCGAGGGTGGGGATTTGGAGGCGAGCGGGGTTGCGCCGGGTGTTGCTGCACTTTGCAAGGATGGCTGACTGGCGCGGATGCTTCGGTAGATGGCATCCTATCCTTGGAGTCGGGCTGCAGAGCAGGCGGCTGTTTGGCGAGCAAGGACACAGCTCTATGATAGGAGGTTGCTGACTAGGGTAGGGGGTGGGGCTGTTTTTGTGGGTGGAAAAAAAGAGATTGAGGTTCCTGCCGGGTTGGGCTGTTCCTAGGACAGGTTGTAGAATAGGGCTCTGGAGAGCTCTGTTGCAAGGCAGGGATAATGTCCAACACACACACACACACCACCACCACCACCATCACCACCACCAAACGCTGGAGTCATGTATTGTGGATATAAGGGGGAGAATGCGTTCCAGCTCATTTTACGCCTCATCCATGTCGCTTTGTTTAGGCTTGCATAGGCTTTACATATCATACACATCTTTACACATATTAATCATTATAACTATAGATGTGTACACACAGTTTTTCACGGTGACTTTTGCAGTCGAGACCTGTGGGTGCAATGGGACTTTGCACTCACGGTAGAGTTCATCACACATTTTACACTGCACAGGGCTTTGTGGCTGCTTCCCCTCTGCCCCTGTGGCAGAAATTATCCTCCTATGACTTGTTAGCCTCTTTTAATTTCTTTCATGAATGGACACTCCCAATTTTCCTTTGTGTGCTTGGTTTTTAAATTTTGATGACATCCAAGATTTCATGTACTTGTTTTTTCAGTGCTTACTGTCTATATCTCAGAGAAAGCTAAGCTTCCAAAGGGCAGGAATCTTACTGTACCCCAATCACTTAAAGCAGTGTCTAACAGCACAAAAGAATTAACGAGCTTCACAGAGAATGTAGGATGGCTCCACAAAGCCCAGCTGGAGATGGTTTCACTCAAACGGCCCCAAATACTATCAGCTGTTTCTTTTTGTGATAAATACCTCTTGTTCCAAGTCAAAGTATTATTTTCATTACGTACGTGGAAAGCTCACTTTGATTTTTTTTAATTTGTACGCGCTTATTTTTCAAAATCTACTAGTTTTGGTTTGCATAGAAGACTGTCCTACTTCTCCACCATAAGGAGTTTTGAGGTAGGTCTCTCTTTTTAAAGACCACTGAGTTGGCTGAGATTAGTGTCACCAGAGTAAGATCTGAGGAACACAAATCTGATCACGTCACCTGCTGCTCACACCTTTCCTTGGTCCTCCTGTGTACAGGGTCAATTTTAAATGCTGTGCTGTGATGTGCAATGCCAGGCTGCTGCAAATCTGACACTTCACCCACATCGCTTTCTCGTGCTATCTCATGCTCTGCTTCAACGCTTAACCTATTTTCTGTCACATCAAACTCTGCTTCCAAGAACCCACCTTTACTTCTTACATCCTGAATAACTTTGAGCCTGATGATCTCATTACTTGAGAGTAATTCCTATAACTTTGCACTTAAATGTTTAGTACCTAATGGACAGTAAATGTCTAATGTTTTTGAGGAAATCTTCAAGACTTTAATCAACTAGAAAAATCTTCCTATTTCTCTTTACCTAGCTACCTCCAGATCCTGACCATACACACAGCACTAAGTGCTACTACCTGAAGTGGTAACATAGCATTTGAGTGCTTGCTTTATTCCAGAGACTGTTGTAAGCCATAAACATATTAACCATATTAATTCACTTGTATCTTTATAATAATAAAAGGTCAATCCCTTTATCACCCCATTTTGCAGATGGGAAAACCAAGCCTCAGAGATGCTAAATGATGTGCTCAAACAGCTGGTATGTAGTCAATCAAATGTGGAAACTGGGGAGGCTGCTCCAGAGTCTCCATTCTTCACCGCCTGGCCAACCCTCTCCTGAAAATATGTCTTTCTTTTATGACACATTTTACACTATTATTATCTTTGCACGAGTACATTCTCAATGTTTTTTTTTTTCAACAATTTACCTTTGAATGAAATTTTAGTAATAGAAATAGCCATCTTCATTTCCATTATATGCTGTGTGATTTATGAAAGAAGCAATCCTGGACTAATCCTTCCGGCTTTTTAGAATGTGAAACCATTTTCTGTGCACTGGGAATGTTATATAGTAGAAAAGGGTTTACGTCCAAAATGCGTGCAATAATGAGGAACTGGGAATTCCATTTGGGTGGTCACATGGGGGCCAGGGGCCCAAGCACTTGAGCCATCACCTGCTTCCTCCAGGAGGTATTAGCATCCCCAGCAGCTATGCCACATCAGCCTCCCCTCTTCACTTTTATCTTGCACACCTGTGATCTTTTCCTTTCACTTTTTTCTAAGCACACCCATGAAACACTTCTGAACGAGGTTTCCCCTAAAGAGTTTTCTTTCGCCTTCATAAATTGCTAGTGGGAATGGGAAAATGCTAGTTTGGTGGCACCTCAAAAGTTAAACAGAATTTCCATAAGACCCAGCAATTCCACTCCTAGGTAAATGTCACCCAAAATTGAAAACAGGGACTTCAACAAATGTTTGTATGCCAGTGTTCATTGAAGCATTGTTCACATTAACCAAAAAGCAAAAACAACTCAAATGTCCATCAACAGACAAAGGGAGAAGAAAAATGGATATATCAGTACAATTGAACATTATTTAGCTATTAAAGGGAATGATGTTTTGATACATGCTACAACTTGGATGACCTCTGTAAACATTATGCTAAGTGAAATAAGCCAGATAAAAAAGGACAAATAATGTATTACTCCACTAATATGAAATAGGTGAATTCACACAGTAGATTAGGGGGACAGTGTTGTGGTTCAATGGGTTAAGCTGCCACTAACCATCACTTGGGTCATTAGTATTCCATATAGAATCGCTGGCTCAAGTCCCCAATGCCCCATTTATAATCCAACTCCCTGCTAATTCACTTGGAAAGGCATCAGACAATGACCCAAGTACTTGGGTCCCCACCATCCACATTGGGGACTTGGATGGAGTCCTGGGCTCCTGACTTTGGCTTGGACAAGCCCCAGCCATTGTGGCCTTCTGGGGAGTGAATCATAAGATGAAAGATTCTCTCTCTCTCTCTCTCTCTCTCTCTATCTCTCTTTATCTGTGTGTGTGTGTGTGTGTGTGTCACTCTGCCTTTCAAATAAATAAAATCTTACAAAAAAAACCCAACCCTGAATGCTTATAATGTCAACAGTATCACAGTATTAAATCATGCTATCATTCATTGGGAGTTAACATTGAAGAATGGGGGATACAGATTTAGATGTCAAACACTGTGCTAAGCATTTTACACACTATCATAATATTCAAAACAACCCTGTTGACTTGTATTTTTTCCCACCCATTATATAAATGAAGAGTTTGCTACTGGAGATATTAAGCTACTTTGTTAAAGAGTACATAAGCAGGGCCAATGCTGTGGTGTAGCAGGTAAAGCTGCCACCTTCAGTGCTGGCATCCCCTATGGGCGCCAGTTCAAGTCCCGGCTGCTTCATTTCCAATCCAGCTCTCTACTATGGCCTGGGAAAGAAGATAATGGCCCAAATGCTTGGGCCCCTGCCCCATCATGGGTGACCCGGAAGAAGCTCCTGGCTCTTGCTTTGGATAGGCAGCCATCTGGAGAGTGAACCAGCAGATGGAAGACCTCTCTGTCTCTACCTCTCTGTGTAACTGCCTTTCAAATAAATAATCTTTAAAGAAAAAAAGAGTACATAGCTACTGAATGCAAGAGCCAGAATAAAGCCCAGGATGCTGAAGCCCATAATCTTTTTATAAAATTTATATATTTATTTGGAAGGGAGAGAGCAACCAAGCTCTCCCACCTACTGGTTCACAGCCCAAATGCCTGCAACAGCTGGGGCGGGGCCAGTTTGAAGTCATGAGGAGCTCAACCTGGGTCTCCTACATGGGTGACAGGGACCCAACTACTGGAGTCATCACCTACTGCCTCTGAGGGTGTGCATTAATAAAAAGCTGGAGACAGGAGCAGGGCTGCGACCTGCAACCAAGCATTCCAGTATGGAACGTGGGTGTCCCAAGCAGTGCTTTCCCAAATACCTGCCTCACCTCAAACTCCATATTCTTTTTTCTTTTCTTGTTTTTTTTAGGATTAAAAACAATTTTAATTAGTCTTTAACAGATTCAGTATAGTTAGTAGATACAATTGTAAGAAAATTCCTTTTTTAAAGATTTATTTATCTGAAAGACAGTTACACAGAGAGAAGTATTTCATCCACTTGTTCACTTCCCAAATGGTTGCAATGGCCAGAGCTGAGCTAATCCAAAGCCAGGAGCCAGGAGCTTCTTCCTGGTCTCCCATGTGTGTGCAGGGGCCCAAAGACTTGAGCCATCTTCCGGTGCTTTCCCAGGCACATTAGCAGGGAGCTAGATCAGAAGTAGAGCAGCTGAGATTGGAACCAGCACCCATATGGGATGTGGGTGCTCCAGGCTGGGGCTTTAACTCGCTGCACCGCAGCTCCAGCCCTGGTAGTATAATATTCTTAACCATTGATTTAACAAATGTATGAAGTAAAGTTATATAAGAGTATATTTGCAGCAATACTGATTCACAAAGGTATTTCTTTTTATATTTTTGTTTTCTGATTTTTTTTTAAATTTTAGCTCCCATATAGAGAACATGTGTTATTTGTTTTTCTGTGTCCAGCTTATTTCACTCAACATGTCTTCCAGTATTCATGTATTTTGATGCAGATGGTAGAATTTCATTTTTATAGCTGAATAATATTCCATTGTGTGTGTGTTTGTGTATGTATGTATAATCATATTTTCTTTATCCATTCATCTGATGATGGACACCTTGGTTGATTCCAAATTTTGGATATTATGAACCACCATTCATATAAACATGGTGCTATAAACATGGTGGTGCAGGTATCTCTTTGATACATGTTCGTGTCTTTTGGGTATACACCCAGTAGTGGCCTGCTGAATCAGATGGCAAGTCTGTTTCTAGTTTTGAAAGAAATCTGCATACTATTTTCCAAAGTGGCTGCACTAATTTATACTCTCACCAACACTGTAAAAGTGTTCCCTTGTCTCCACATTCTCGCCAGCATTTGTAACTCTCTGTCTCTTGGATTTTAGCCATTCTGGCCAGAGTGAGGTGATATGTCATTGTGGTTTTGGTTTACATTTCCCTGGTGTCTCGTGATGTTGAACATTTTTCATATATTTGTTGGCCATTCATATTTCTTCTTGTGAGAAATGTCTATTGAGACTCTTTGCCCATTTCTTAAGTGGATTAGTTGCTTTTTGCTTTTGTTAAAATTCCATGTTATTAATCACAAAACTTGATCGCAGTCTTCTTTTTGTTCTTTATGACTTAAGACAATCATACACTGCATTACATACATTTTCATACAACATAAAATTGGACCTGACCCAAACTCTTCTACTTGGTCCACAGTCAGCTTATGTACTGACCAGAGGCTTAGCCCAATCATTTAAAAATGTATTTTACAAAGCCACTTGATATTTCAGCAAGAAACAGCAAAAAATAAGAAAAACAATCTGTTTTGCATCAAATTTTAGGTTGCTCTGTGAGTCAGACCAAATTAATTAATTATTCATTTATTATTTACTCTATGCTTTATACCTTTGCCTATTCCTCAAGAGAAAGCACAAAGTGTGATATTTCTCTCTCCCACAAATCACTTTGGGTGTCTTTCCTCTTTCCTTTTGGTTTTTCCTCAGCATGTCAGTTGTCTGCATGTTTTCTAGCTCTGTCTACCTGTTTATGTTATAGCTTTCTCCAGATATTTGTGGAAATGACCCCTTTAACTATACTCCTAGTTCACTGCTATGTCCACCACAAAGTTGATTACTCTGTATACCAACACAGTATAGTTAGGGAGCTAATCCCATGAGTAGGTTCAGTAAGTTGTGCAAGATCACTCAGCTAGTAAGTGGTGGGACAGCATTCCAAACCAGTTTTGACCCTCAAAACTCTGAGACTTCAAACCTTTCCCTTAAATCCCATTTAAATTATTAGTGAAAATCAACTGTTGTATACTTATAATATAAAAGAACAGAAAATGATACTGTTAATTTTTTATTCCCCCCCAAAGAAACCTTTTATTTAAAGAATACAGATTTCATAAGCACAACTTTAGGAATAGAGAGATTCTTCCCACCATTCCCGTCTTCCCACCCACTCTCCCAACCCTCCTCTAATTCCCTCTCCCATTCCCAGTCCCATTCTCCACTAAGATCCATTTTCTTTAACTTTACGCACAGAAGACCAACTCTATACTAAGTAAAGGGTTCAACAATTTGTACAGAAAAAAACATAAAACTAAGCAACAAAAAAACTGTTCCTCAACAGTCAAGACAAGAGCTGTTCAAAGTCATTGCATCTTAAAGTTTATTTCACTTTTTTTTTTTTTTTAGAAACTTTAAAGAAGCACTCAAGAATGATACATCTTTTGGGAGCACTTAGGCATAATTATAATACAACTCTTTAGGACAGAGGTCCTGTATGGGAAGTTAGTGTACAGTGATTCTTGTTGTTAATTTAACAATTAATGATTGTGTATGATTTCAGTGATCACCCAAGTCACTTGACATGATCTGCCTCGGCTATGGAAACCTTTTGAATCCACAGATTGCACCAGTATTTAGACAAGGCCATAAGCAAAGTGGAAGTTCTCTCCTCCCTTGAGAGAAAAGTACCTCCTTCTTTGATGGCCACTTCTTTCCACTGATGTCTCACCCACCGAGGTTCTTCATGTAGGATATTTTTTGCCACAGTGTCTTGGCTTTCCATGCCTGAAAGGCTCTCGTGGGCTTTTCAGCCAGAAAAGAATGCCTTAAGGGCTGATTCTGAGGTCAAAGTGCTATTTAAATTGATTCTCATTCTATGAGTCTACCATGTGGAGTGCTTCCCATGATGGAGTGTTCCCTCCTTTTTAGTTCTATTATTATTATCAGACTTTTAATCCTTTTCATTTGATCACTTCAACACTTCAGATGGTATTTTGACTACCCAGCTTAGGGGATTTAGGGTCTCATGGCAAGATACTAAACTGTACCCTTAGAAGTAAGTCCCAAGGGGTGTATGCAGACCTATACAGCTTCACAGTTATAAACATCATATGCTTCATAATTACAACTTTAGGAACATGGTGATCCTTTCCACCGTGCCCACCCTCCCACCTCTACTCCCAACCCCTCTTCCTCCTCCCTAATTCCCACTCTTATTTTATACTGAGTTCTATTTTCAATTGACTTTATACACATGTTTAACTCTATGCTAAGAGTTCAACAAATAGTATATGAAAAAAAAGGAAACTGTTCCTCAACAGTCAAGACAAGGCCTGTTCAAGTCATTCTTTTTCAAAGTGTCAATTTCACTTCTACAGATTGCCTTTTAGGTCAGGGAGAACATGTGGCATTTGTCCCTTTGGGACTGGCTTATTTCACTAAGTATGATGTTTTCCAGATTCATTCACTTTGTTGTAAATGACTAGATTTCATTTATTTACCACTGTGTAGTATTCCATAGCGTACATAACAAATCTTCATTTCTTTCTAGAATTTTTTTGATTTCTCTTTTGATATTTTCTATGACCAATGTACATTCAGGAGCATGTTGTTCAGTCTCCATGTGTTTGCATATGTTCTAGAGATTCCTTAGTTGCTGATTTCCAGCTTCATTGCATTATAGTCTGAAAAGATACATGGTATGATTTCAATTTTTTTTTAATTTGCTGAGAATTGCTTTATGGCCTAGTATGTGGTCAATCCTAGAGAAAGTTCTATGCATTGGTGAGAAGAATGTGTATTCTGCAATTGTAGGATGGGAAGTTCTGTAGATATCTGTTAGGTGCATTTAGTCTGTAGTGTTGATTAACTGTTGTTTCCTTGCTGATTTTCTGTCTGGTTGATCTCTCCATTGCTGAAAGTGGGGTATTGAATTCCCCCATTACTATTGTATTGGAGTATATAGCTACCTTTAGATCCTTTAATATTTTTTAAGTGCCCTGTAATTAAGTGCATACACATTTATAATAGTTACATCTTCCTGTTGAATTGATCCCTTAATCATTATAAAGTGCCCTTTCTCTCTTTTAATAGCTTTTGTGTTAAAGTCTTATTTTGTTTGATACTAGGATGGCTGCAACAGCTCTTCTTTGTTTCTGTTAGCATGGTTTATCTTTTTCCATCCTTTCACTTTCAGTTTGCGTGTTTCTTTGTTGGTGCGATGTGTTTCTTGTAGGCAGCAAATAGATGGATTTTGTTTTTTGATCCATTCAGCCAGTCTGTGTTTTTTAACTGGAGAGTTGGGGTCATTTATATTCAAAGTGACTACTGGTAAGTTACAACTAGTTCTGCCATTTTTCCATAAATATTTCTGTTTTTTCACTTTGGATTTCCTTTGTACTTTTACTGGGAGATTTTCTGCCTTTACCTTCTTTTGTAGTCATGACCATGTTTCTGTGTGCAGCACATCCTTAAGCATCTTTTGCAACGCTGTATGGGTGGTGACAAATTTTTATCTCTCTTTTTTTATTTATTTGACAGATAGAGTTAGACAGTGAGAAGGAGAGACAGAGAGAAAGGTCTTCCTTCTGTTGGTTCACCCCCCAAATGGCTGCTATGGCTGGAGCTATGCCGATCTGAAGCCAGGAGCCAGGTGCTTCCTCCTGGTCTCCCATGCTGGTACAGGGGTCCAAGCACTTGTGCCATCCTCCACTGCCTTCCCTGGCCACAGCAGAGAGCTGGACTGTAAGAGGAGCAACCAGGACTAGAACCCGGTGCCCATATGGGATGCCAGCACTGCAGGCAGAGGATTAACCAAGTGAGCCATGGCGCAGGCCCTCTTTTACTTTTTTTTTTTAAAGATTTATGTTAATTTACTTGAAAGAGTTACAGAGAGAGGTAGAGACAGAGAGAGAGGTCTTCCATCTGCTGGTTCACTCCCCCGATGGCTGCAATGGTGGGAGCTTGCGCCGATCTGGAGCCAGGAGTGAGGAGCTTTCTCCTGGTCTCCCACGTGGGTGTAGGGGCCCAAGGACTTGGGCCATCTTCCAGTGCTATCCCAGGCCATAGCAGAGAGCTGGATCGGAAGGAGAGCAGCCAGGACTAGAACCGGCACCCATATTGGATGCCAGTGCTTCAGGCCAGGGCTTTAACTCACTGCACCACAGTGCCAGCTCCAAATTCTTACAATTTCTGTTTGTTACAGAAAGTCTTTATTTCACTTTTATTCATAAATGAGAGCTTTGCAGGGTACAGTGTTCTGGGTTGACAGTTTTTTTCTCTTAAGACTTAGAATATATCAACCATTCTCTCCTAGCCTGTAGGTTTTCTGTTGAGAAGTCCACTATGAGTCTAATTGGAAATTCTCTGAAATTAATCTGATGTTTCTCTCATGCACATTTTGGAATATTTTCTTTATGTTTTACTGTGGTGAGTCTGATTACAATGTGTTGTGGTGAAGATCTTTTATGGACATGTCTATCTGGAGTTCTATGTACTTCCTGTAATTTGATGTTCTTTTCTTTCCTCAAATTGGGGAAAATTTTCTGTTATTTCACTAAAAAGGCCTTCTAATCCTTTCTCTCTTTCTATGCTTTCAGGAACTCCTAGAACCTGTATGTTGGGTCAATTGATAGTATCCTTTAGATTCCCAACCATGTTTTTCAGTTTTCTAATTTCTTCTTCTTATTTTTTCTGACTGTATAATTTCCTATGATTTGTCTTCTATGTCAGCTATTCTTTCTTCTGCTTCACTGATTCTGTTATTGAAGCTTTCCACTGCATATTTTATTTGTTCTATTGAATTCTTCATTTGCAAGATTTCATTTTTCTTTCTCTTTAAGATCTCAATTTCGTGGGAGAAATTTCCATTTATGTCATGTACGGATTTCATTAGTTTGTTCATTTGCTTCTGATTACCTCTAAGTAATCCTATGATTAATTTTTTGGATCCCATTTCTTCAAACTCTTCACCTTCACAATCTAGTACTGAAGTATTGTATTCTTTTGGGGGCATCATGATGTGTTCCTTATTCTTGCTTCTTGAATTGGTGCCTTTTATCATTTGGTATTTGTAGAGTTACTCATTGGTTTCTTTCTTTTTTTTCTTTTTCTGTGGCGGCTTTTATCTTTGGACTATGTCTCTGTGGATTAGTGGAGTGCCTGCTTTCAGGGAATACCTAGAGGCCTGTGGTGGGTTTGGCCAAGAAGCTGTGTTCAATGAATGCTGCAGGGTGAAGGGACTGTTCAGGTTACACCTATGTTGGGCTTGGTAAATCTTCTCCCCCACCTCTTTTTTTAATCAGAGGGGAGGTTTTCCTGTTCTGTTGGCATAGACTCAGTTCATTTCCTCCCTTCAAAGGAGGCCAGTGCCTGAGCACTAGCCCCCATGGATATATATGTCCACACTTCCACAGGACCACACAAAGGATCTGTGCAGTCCTATGTATAAGCAGATTCCCCAGAAATGTCCCTCACCAGGGAACCAGGGATCCATGAATATGTGGAGCCTCCCACAGTGACTGCCCAAAGTCCCAGCCACACCCTGAATCTTCCCATGCTTTCAAAGCACCGCAGTCTCAGTGTTTTCATAGTCCTGGCACAGCTTCCCACAGTCACAAGTACCAAGCCACCTGTCAGTTCTCTCTGCCAGACTCAGTAGTCTCTGCTTGGTTGGTTGTTGGGCATGGATACGAGCTGGCACAGCTGTTATGTTTGTCCAAAATGGTGCCCACTCTCTATTGGCTTGTTACAGGATGCTGTTGCAGAGTGATCAGGGAGAGAGAAATGTGTCCCCCCCCCCCTGCCTTTTTCTCCTTTAGTTTGGTAGGTACACTATTCCCCACAGGGCTCCAAGCCAGATTCCCTCCAGGTTTTTCTTGCACCTTATCACCAGTGGTTTAGGCTGCTACAGTCTGGTCTCGCCTGTCCAAAGCTGGTGCAGAGGCTCTCGGCTGCTGGGGTCCTGCTTTGTGCATGTCGACACCTCCATGTAGGTCCACTGTGTCCCTCTAATTTGTGTGGATTTTTCTCTGCCCTTTTCTTTCTATCTCTTCTGATGGCACTCTCTCCACTTTTTTTTAAAACTATCTTCTTCTAGACTTCTAGACTAGTAGCTCCCTCCCTACTCTACCATCTTAACCCAATCCCCTGTTAATTTTTTAAAAGAGTTATTTTTAAAATAATGCATGTGTCAAACAAGAGGAAGATAAGTTAGTTTCAGACATTCTGAAAGCTACTTTAAAGCATAATTTATAAAGCATATTATATGAAACACCAGTACTTTAAGATACTCTTGAAAAAAAAAGGCTTCAACAGTCAACTAAGTTTTGGAAATATTGCTGAAGTGACAGCTATGAAATATGCATATCAAAAGCTTTGATGATTTTTATAGTTTTTTTTTAAAAAAAAAACTCTCCTTAATCTCTGCTTAATATTTGTTCCACCTTCAAATAGTCAAACTTCTCTTAACAATGGGGTTACCATTCTGAGAAATGTGTTTTTAGGTGATTTCTTCATAGTGCAAACATTTTAGAGTGTAATTACCAAATCTACACGATACAAGTCACTCACTCAATGTGGCCTCTTAATGCAGTCAAAAGACTCAGCCAACAGGAGATAGATGAGACAGCTTCCAGCAAAACAAAGTATATCTTATAGGAAACTTGTATATGATTAGGAGTACAGTGTAAAATAGTGATAAAAGGTTAAGTACAGTTAATATATAAAGCAGTTACATAGTCTTTTACTATCATTATCAAGTATTATATAGTATGTATAACTGTATTTGCTATACTTTTACACCTGCACAACTGTCACCTCAATAGATTTATTTGTACCAGCATCACCACTAACACGTGAGTAGTGTGTTGCCTTACAACTTTGAGATAATATCACTTGGTGTTAGGAATTTTTCAATTGTCATGTTATGGGACCACTTTCTGTCATATATGTGGTCCATTGTTGATCAAAACAATGTTTTGCCAATCATGAATTAACATGTAATTACAGTCCTGTCAAACACTGCTGCTTATGCAATGGCTTTTATTAGAGATGTGAGAGTGGAGCATGCTCCCGTTTAATCACTAACTTTCTATTGATATCTTTCTCTTGGCATGCATAGTTAAGTCTTTACAACCTTTATTTTAACATAAAAATTTTTAACTTTTATTTAGTAAATCTAAATTTCCAAAGTACAGTTTATGGATTACAATGGCTTTTTCCCCTCCATAACTTCCCTCACACCTGCACCCCTCCCATCTCCCGCTCTCTCTCCCATTCCATTCACATCAAGATACATTTTCAATTATCTTTATATCTTTATATACAGAGATCGATTTAGTATATATTAAGTAAAGATTTCATCAGTTTGTACCCACACAGAACATAAAGCATAAAATACTGTTTCAGTACTAGTTATAGCATTAATTCACATTGAACAACACATTAAGGACAGATATCCTACATGAGGAGTAAGTACACAGTGACTCCTGTTGTTGACTTAACAATTTGACACTCTTGTTTATGGCGTCAGTAATCTCCCTAGGCTCTAGTCATGAGTTGGCAGAGTGCTGTTTAGGACATCTGCCATTCTATGAGTCTGCTGTGTATCCCACTTCCCATGATGGATTGTTCTCTCTGTTTTTGATTCTATCAGTTAATATTAGCAGACACTAGTCTTGTTTGTGTGATCCCTTTGACTCTTAGACCTATCAGTGTAATCAATTGTGAACTGAAGTTGATCACTTGGAGTATTGAGATGGCATTGGTACATGCAACCTTGATGGGATTGTATTGGAATCCCCTGGCACATTTCTAGCTCTACCATTTGGGGCAAGTCCGATTGAGCATGTCCCAAATTGTACATCTCCTCCCTCTCTTATTCCCACTCTTATATTTAACAGGGATCACTTTTTAGTTAAATTAATCACCTAAGAATAATTGTGTGTTAATTACAAAATTCAACCAATAGTATTAACTAGAACAAAAAAAAATACTAAAATGGATAAAGTATTCAATTGTACATTAACAGTCAGGACAAGGGCTGATCAAGTCACTGTTTCTCATAGTGCCCTTTCACTTAACTTAAAAATTTTTAAAAATACTTAATATTTTAAGTGTAGTCTTCAGTTCATACAAAGCAAAACAAAAAAACAAGGAGTTTTCCTCCTAGACCTGCTTAACTTCCCTTTTATTCCCTTTGAGATATATACAATTAAGGAACCTACACTGACCACATATTAATCACCCAAAGTCAATAATCTACATCAGCATTCACCAGATGTTATATTTTGATTTCCTGTTTCTCATCCTGTTTACAACTACATTGATTTCTGCACTAATTTTTACTATTTCTTTGCTTTTGCTTTGCTCACTTGGGATTTAATTTACTCTTCTTTTTCTAGTTTCTTAAGGCAGAAACATAAATGACTGATTTTAGTTCTTTTTTCCACCGTACATTAAGTGGGTATTAAATGCCATAAAATTCCCTCTAAGCACTGTTTTTGCTGGGCCCCACAAATTTTTAAGTTATATTTTCATTTATTTAGTTAAAATATTTTAGGTTTCTCTCAAGATTTCTTCTTTGATTCAGCTGACCAATATGATTTTCCTCAGTATTACTAAATCTAGAAAGAAGCAAAATGAATAATTATCTTTTTCTTCCTTCTTCTAATTGATTAGCTGAAACTAGAGAGAAACCAATGACATTGAAGAATGAACAATGACTCAGATTCTGTTATGGAAAGGAAGGCTCCAGAGCTACACATTCATTCAAGAAATGATCCAGCATACCACCTTCCACTGCAAACAGACATAGAGAATCCTAGCAGTGAATACATAACAGAATCTCAGAAGAGATAGCAAATGAGGAAGATGAAACAACATGGTTGGCAGCTCTGCAAAAGTAATATAGTACACCATGAAATTATACAATGCTTGCAAAAGAAAAAAATCCAGCCTAAATGAAAATATAACCTGATGGAACAAGAAAAATTTCTTCACAAATTTTGCCTGCTATAGAACGACTAAATAAGAACCACTATTCAATGAAATAAGTAGAGATGACATATGAAATGAAAAGATAGGTTTCATACCAAGAAAATAAAATAAGGATCCAAATCAGTGTCATTACAGAGTAAATAAATAAGTTAGACATAAAAACTTAAACTGAAGATAAAAAGTATCCTATGTTTTTGGCAAATTTAATACTTAACATCAAGACATTTCTATTATGCTATTATATTTCAGTTTCCATTATAATGCAAGAAAACTGCATGAAGGCAAGGAGTTTGTTTTTTCACTACTTTATTGCTAGTGTCTGGAACCATGTCTGACAAGTTACAATCCCAGTAAATATCTTATATGAATGAAAATAAGAAAATTTACTTAGGCATAAAATTTATCTACAAAGGGATAAAGATTGAGGCTGACTTCACGTTTCTGCAGATAGAAGGAAACAGACTAATATGTAAAGTTATATGTGAAGTACTATATGTAAAGTACAAAGTTTTAAGAATTAAAATCATGGGGCTGGTGCTGTGGCGCAGTGGGTTAATGCCCTGACCTGAAGCACTGGCATCCCATATGGATGCCTGTTCGAGACCCAGCTGCTCCACTTCTGATCCAGCTCTCTGCTGTGGCCTGGGATAGCAGTAAAAGATGGCCCAAGTCCTTGGACCCTTGCGCCCACGTGGGAGACACAGAAGAAGCTCCTGGCTCCTGGTGTCGGATTGGCACAGCTCTGGCCATTGCGGCCAGTTGGGGAGTGAACCATTGGATGGAAGATCTGTCTGTCTCTTTCTCTCTCTCTCTCTCTCTCTCGCTGCCTCTCCTCTCTCTGTAACTCTGACTTTCAAATAAATAAATATATCTTTAACAAAAAGATTTAAAATCATGCTGGAATCTTATCTAGCCAAAATGGCCTTCTGAAATAAATGTAGCAGATATTCTCAAATAATACAATTTTAAGAACATATCATTATTTAAAGAATATTTTGACAAATCAATCTAGTCAGTCAAAAGATGAATGAAAACAAAGAATTCAGGAATATAAAAACACCGGTAAAGACTGATGGGTGAACATCAATTTATTTAAGTATAATGTGATTATAAAATAATTCATGTGTTATGGTAATAGGACAAGGTGCAA
Organism: Oryctolagus cuniculus; assembly: GCF_051225735.1. NCBI lineage: Eukaryota > Metazoa > Chordata > Mammalia > Lagomorpha > Leporidae > Oryctolagus > Oryctolagus cuniculus. The sequence continues at coordinate 102,724,407 of NC_142867.1, forward strand.
ATGTGGTTGAATCTTGACAATATAAAGTTAGAAAAGAACTGAATATTTCCTGTGAGATCAGAGGAGTAGAGAGAGAAGCCTAGCATCAATGGACATGAGTTAAAATTGGTAGGACAGATTTTAGTAATATTTTCTAATTTGTCTTTGTCTTCTTCACCCTTCAAGAAACTTTCAAGAGCTCTTCTTGTAAATAATATCTGTGCCTAAATATTTTATTTAAATATGATAATTCCTTTAATTTACTTGCTTGTTTTTTTTTATAAAATTCAAGATAAATAACACCTAGTATAAAAAAAATCTTTAGGGACCACTGCTGTGGCACAGTGGCTTAAGCAGCTGTTTGCAACATCACTATACTGTACTGAAGTATTGGTGTGAGTCCTGGAAGCACTACTTCTGATGGAGCTTCCTGCTAACGCTCCTGGGAAGGCAGTGGATAATGGTTCAAGTGCTTAGGCTGCCACCCGTGTTGGAGACTCAGTTGTGGTTCCTGGCTTCTGGCTTTGGCCTGGCCCAGATCTGGCTATTCCAGCATTTGAGGAGTGAAGCAGAAATAGGAGATTCTCTCTCTCCCTTTGATGCTTTGCCTTTCAAACAAACAAATAAATAAATATTTTTTTAAAAACCCTAACTACTTCTTAGTTGTATAGAAAACATTTGGAATTTTTTCCTTTAATATTAATAATAGTAGTTTCTGGGTAATGGGGTTTAAAATGATTTTAAAACTTTCAGTTTGCTGGATTGTTTGAGCTTTCATAATAAGCACATATCATCTTTACAAAGACAAGTGCTTTTTTATCTTTAAAATTAAAGAAGAAAAATAGAAATTAATCTGTTGAGATGTTAATAATTGATTCTAGACATGGTAGTCTTTTACTTTTATTTTCTTCTTGTATTTAACTTTTTTGTTTTAAAAAAAGTTAGCCCCCAAATTTTTTAAAGCATCTTTAGAAACTTGTTTAATAAACATAGCATTTGCCAATAGTCACATTACCTAAGTTCCGCTCTTCAGAAAAAAGTAAAGATGAATTTTGCCTTAGATTCAGAAAGTTTAACATTGGAGAATTTGATAGAAGTTAAATTTATGGAACATTTAATAAAAATAGTTGCAAGGTATGAAGATTCATTATGGAACTGAGTAGGGTGTGAAAAAGACCTCAGGAATGTCTACTATTTGTTCATCACTGAACTAAGTCCTTTATTCATTATCTCATTTAGTCTTCGCCATGAACTCATGATGTGGGACTAGAATTATTCCTGCTTTTTAAAAAAGAGAAGGCTACGGTTCTGTGTTGTTCTAGCACTTGACATGACTGTATAAGTCAGAATTCAAACATAAGCTGTCTGGCTTAAAGCCCATTGCATTCATTCTCTCCCTGAAGCCTCATAATAATTCTGCAGCATGCTCCTCCCATAGATCAGAAAACTCAAGTATTAAAGGTGAAATTACTTTCATAAATCATATAACAGGACTGGAATATAATTTAAGCATATATGATCCACCAGCAAAGCAATCTTTAACATAGTGTGTGTGCACACATGCATGCATTTGTACAGTCTCACATATGCTGCTATAAAATCAGAAATAAATGTTTACTGAGATTTAATAATTATTTTGATTGATTTCTGTTCATTCTCTAGCATCACCTTTTCTTAGGAAACACATTATATAGAGAGATTTTGATTCTTAAGACTTTCATTCAATAACCCAATTCTATAATCTAGTAAACATGTGTAAGGCAGTTGCCTCTCAAGATTAGAACTGAGCTTTAAGGCTGCAAAGCTTATGGCTCTAGATTTTCTCCAGAAATGAACAGAATGGGAGAAGGGCAGAGAGTGTGAGGTTCTTACAGTAGAGTTAATCATTATTTTTCTGTAATATTTCTTTAGGAAAAAAGACCAAACGAAACAAACTTAATAAGCTTCATTTTACCTACAGGTTCAGTTATTTCTTTACTCTTCATTTGCTTTCTTTTTGAAATATATACACATGCAAAATCACACACAATGTTTCAATTTAGTATTCTTCACTTTTATGGAAAAGCAAAAGCATACTCACACAGCCATTCTGTTTTTCACTTTTGTATGCAGTGGGAGAGTACATAAAAAGTTCATGGAAAATGCACACTTTTTTCTTCTCTTTCCCTCTCATCTTCCCTACCTGCCCCTCCGCCACTCTTTCAAATAAATAAATGTTTTTTAAAAATATATATATAAATGTACAGGTGGAGAAAATGTCAGTAAACACTGGATAGTGAAAGATTTTCTAAGCATATGAACATGGAAGTAGAAAGAGAAGATTGTCCACTTTAAAATGTGAATTTTTTGCCACTAATTTTTATTTTCTCTTTTAAAGTTTTTTATTTTTATTTTTAATTAGGTTTTGACAGACTTGCCCTATGATCCAGCAATCCCACTACTGGGTATATACCTAAAAAACATGAACACAAAGTATCAAAGAGATACTTGCACCACCATGTTTATAGCAGCACTGCTCACAATGCACATTCTATTTTAATTCCATGTTTCATTAACTTTTTGAAGTCTCATCATATTCAGTAAATTATATGAGATAGCCAATAGTCTATTATAAAACACACTTTTGTGTTAGAAGATTTTGCCCAACTGTAGGCTAATCTAAGTATATTTAAGATAGGTTAGGCTACGATGTTTGGAAGAGTAGGTGAATTAAATGCATTTTCTAGTTATAATATTTTCAGGTCACAATAAATTTGCTTTTATTCCATTGTAGATTGAGCAACACATGTAGATTGAGCTATAGACATAGCTATACATACTAAAACATACATTCTAAAGCCTAAAGCAAAGGTTCCAAGTGAGATGGACAAAAGATCCAGACATGTTTCACACTGGTTTTATGAAGCCATACTCAAGTACATTGTGGGTAGTGGAGTGAGTAACCTCAGAGAGACAATTATTTAGGGATGGATTCTGTGAAAATAAAAGTGTTTTGGTATGTGTACAGACATATGTACTACATACAGTCAAAATACTTCCAAGAGGAGCAAATAAGTAAATATAGGTCTTATTTTTGTGTATGAGACTAACATGTCAATTAGTAATCTACATTCTGATATCTTTCTAGTGTGTTCTGAACACAAATACTGGAGTAATGGGCCATGAAAAGAAATTGCTACATTGGTTTGAACTCAGTTTTTAGTTTCTTAGAGGGAATGATATGTCTTCCAAGAAAAGCAATCATAGGTGACAAATAAACAAAAACAGAGATGCTTCTCTGAAATTTCAGAACCACAAGACTTTTTAATTCTTCAAGGAAAATAAATTTTAAATTACCTAGTAATGGACCTATCATGTAAGTTCTCTGAACTTCAGATATATGTAACACTTTCCTCAAGGGTTAGTTGGCCTAATATATAGGAAAAAATAATACTGAATTGCAGATGACCCAAAAAGTAATTTACATTTGGTTTAGGAATGTGTTAATTTAGTTTGATAATACCAGTAGATTTTCTTTGCTAATTGTACTACACTCATATTTGGGTTAATGTAAAAGTTGATCTGATTTCCTAGAATAGAAAGTGTTGACTGGCTGACTCCGGGAGGCATCTGGTCTCAGATTACAGCTTTGCAAATAGATCCTTCTCTGTGCAGCAATTAACCTCAAATCTGTCTACTTCATTACTTTCATACCTACAAATAGGTTGGGCTAACAAAAGCATCTTATGAAATGGCCATTTCAAGGGGCATTTTATAGTTGATTTAAAGTATGTATCCTAAAAACTGTCTTATTCCAAAACAATCAAGAAAATCTGCAATGTTTTTCTGGGGAAGAAAAAGCAGGTAGTCTATAAGCTATCTTTCCATCTCCACAGTCATCTTAACAGTATTTTTTAAAATATTTTATTTACAATTTTTATAATATTTTTTGCAATCACTGTATATTCCTGGCCATTCCATGTACAATATGGTTATTCAATAACTCTTGCTTACCTAATATTTTTTTAAATGAGAAACTTATTTGACCTTAAAAATAGAAATTTTAAAAACACCAGAATTTATGAATTTGTTGCTTGTATTTTCCTTCTAAGAGCCATTAGTGCAAAGCAGAGAAACTCCATTTGGAAGCAGAAATCTAACTTGGTTACCTGGTTCCACTTTTTAAAAGCTATATACACAGGGGAAAGTTTCTTAACTTCTCTGAACTTCAGATACATGTAACACTTTCCTCAAGGGTTAGTTGGCCTGATATATAGGAGATAAATGTAGTCATCAAAACATGCTATCTAATGTAAAGCACTACATAATGGTGTGTATTAAAATTTCTATTTAATACAGACAGGAAGTTCTCTAAACCTTAGGTCTGGAATTCTTACTCTCAACCTTCTGAGAAGAAGAGGAGGAGGCAAAGGACGGACAGGAGACATCCTTTCATTCACCTTTCCCAAGCCATGCAAAACAGGCCTTGCAAAATCAGAGTATGTAAATGAGGGTGAAACAATGGGAATTCACTGGCCCGTAAATTAAACTTGGGAAGACTTTTTCTTCCTATGTGAGTTGATCATTAAGGCACTGAAAGCTGTCTCCACAGTTTCAGTGATGAAATACTGCAATGTTAAATTACTGAATGGCACCGTAACTCAAAGAATGGAGCAGGAGGAGGGGATTGATGAAAAAAGAAGTGCTTATGTTGACACACAGAAATGCTTCAGTAATCAGCAAGGAATGGGAGGAAATAAAGGAGACATGCATGCTTAATGGGGTTTTTAGTAAATTGAATTTTGCACAAATGTGTTTCAGCTAGTGGCAGTGCTTAAGGGCTAGCCCCATCAAGTCAGGTGATCAGACAATCTTGTTTGCACAGTGTGTGTGGCAGGGAAGGGATTTATTCATTTTCTGAGGAAGATGTGATGCCTGCATTAAGGCAGTAATAATTTTTTTTTGAGTATTTGGGTTAGGAAGAAATATGAGCACCATTCACCTTGAATTCAAGGATCAGGTGAGAAAGTAACTGTTAATAGAAAAAAAAAAGCAAAGTCACAGTCACATTCAGTGTATCACAGACTGTGTTGATACAGACATAGTGTTACTCTGTAAGGAGATACTAGATGAAGGCAAGATAAAACTACAGCCGATTGTGCACTTTTATGTTATCTTGACAAGAGCATCAGCAGGACTTAGCTTAGCCAAATATTAGCACTCTTCCTAAATGCTAATGAAATACAAGTAGAGAAATAGAGAGATTCTGAACTTCAGTGTTTTACTGGCCGGTACTTTGATTCATACATCCTATTCTATGCTAGACTACAGACACAGAATTGTCCTCTCATCTAATATCATTTCAAGAACTATACTCCAGATCTATGCTCAACAGAGAAGGAGAGGGAGAGAGAGGGAGACAAAGAGAGAGAGAGAGAGAGAGGAAAGGAGAAAAGGAAAAAGTGAAAAAAGGAGGGAAAGTAGGAAGGTAGATGAGAGGGAGCCAGAGGAGGAACAGAAAAGGAATTGTGTGCGAATAAGCACTGGTTTACCAACCATTTAGCAGTAGTAAAGGGATGACTTAAAATTGGGAGGTGGAAAAAGGTTACGTCTTCAGCCACAAAATCAGAAATAGTTCATGACGGAGAAGTAGCACACCTAAGCACTTGAAATCCTCTCCTGAAGCACTTTGTGCAAATTGATTGACGCTCCTTTTGTAACCACTGAAGCTGCCTTTTCCTAAGGAAAGAAATCTATTTCAGATGAGTAGCTTAATGGCTAAAGGAGCATATGAGAGAAAGACTCAACCAAATTAAATTTCAAAAGCAGACGAGTTGAGGAATGTAATACCTAACGAGACAGACTGACTTGATCAAAGTGTCTGATAGAGGGTTTTTCTTGTAGACTGATGTAGTTCATATGGCTCTGATAGTTGTGTGCTATTGAAAAGTCTGTTGCCTTCTCTGTAAAATAAAGAGCTTTTACTTCTACATCAGAGACGTATTTTTAAGTATATTTCTATTGAAACTATAGTCTGGTATGTTTAAGATTTTCCTATTTACACGCCTCTATTGTATAATTTTGTTCTAGCCCATTTTATTTCTTGAAGAAAAGAAAGTTGTGAGGATTGATAGTGAGATCTCTCAGGGAATTCCTGCCAACAGACCTGAAAGCTGAAAGTGGGAACAGTGAAGGAGAGGAAATGTCCAGTGTTTTAATCCTTCCAGTTGTGGTCTCATGAAGCCCATCGTTGGTGATGCACAGCCCTTGCGTAAAAAAAATCTATATGAGTGTTTCAAAAAACATCATGGAAAATTTGAGTTAAAAGATAAATTGGGGGCAGATGTCTGGTGCAGAGGTTAAGTCACTGGTTGATAAGAGCACATCCCACATTGGAATGGCTGGTTTGAGTCCTGGCTACTCTACTTCTGATCCAGCTTCTGGCTAATGCACACCTAGGAGGCAATGAGTGATGATTAAAGCACTTAGGTCTCTGCTACTCATGTGGGGGACCCAGACTGCGTGCCGGGCTCCTGGCTTCTGGCTGCTCCAGGCCTGGTTGTTGCATACATTTGGGGAGTGAACCAGCAGATGGAAAGTCTGTCTCTCTGCCTTTTAAAAAAATGAAAATAAATAAGTAAATAAAAAAAATTAAAAGAGAAATTCATTTTGAGGAATTTTTTTTGGAATTGATACATAGGTTTTTAATGACACATTTTCCACAAACTTGTTGAACACTGTGTGTATTCACAAGGATGACTGAAGAGTCTACCCTATATACTCAGTTTAGATGGTTTACGTTAAATGTTACCCATATTTTGTTCAGGTGTACATCACCACCTTAAATGCAACTGTTCTAAGGGGAATTTTTCCACTTCCCTATTATACTGGATGCCCTCCTTTTCTCTCAGTACACTTACTGCCTTTTGGTCAATCACAAAAAGATCTAAATTTGTTTGACTACTACCTCTCTTTCTCAATCTGCATAATTGAGGCAGGATGCAATACTAATCCTTTTGAAACATTTCTCAAGTACACATCTTCTTCCCCACTCCACACCCACTCTCCTTGCCAGACCGTTAACATTTCTTATTTGAGTTCTTAAATTTCTAGCTGGTCTTTACTCCCCCATTATTTTCATGTTCCAACTGTCCTACAAACTACTGACAGTTGCATTAGTGTTGTGAGTTTAGAGACCCAAGAACAGACATCTGAGATCTTTGTGCAAGTTTATCTGGGAATACTCACAGAGGGGCAAATCTGAGGGAGTGAAGGAAGAAGGATTTGATGGATGGCAATGTAGCATTGCAGTGGAGTTGCAACAGAGGAGTCAGTCAGTTCCCAAGAGGGCACGGTCTGGCAGGACACTCAGCTGTGAGCCATTAACAACAAATAATCCCGGCTAATGGGTACATATGTGTCTGAAGAAGATTTTGGATGTTGCACCAGAAAATCCACCAGAATTCATCTCTTGGAATGCTCAGACTCTCTTGCTTTATGTAAAGGATTCATACCATCTTGGAAAATCTCCAAGTTTCTACTTGGTCTCTTTCTCTGGACACTTAGAAGAAGGAGGTTAGTAGGATGCAAATCAGGTCTTGCTTCTACAGCTGGTGTGCAGGTTATAGCTCACATCCCTCTAGTAAATTCTTGATTCCTTTCTCACAAAACCCTAGCTCTCCTGCATGTCAAAGTGGCTTAACCAGTGAGCTGAGCGAGTCCCTCATACTGTGAGGTTTACGTCCTTGATCACTATGGATGTAGCACTTGTCTATTTGCCATCTAAATTGGGCAGAAGAGTATCAAGACATGGCCAAGTTGGTCATTTCGTGCCCTTAATAGATTATACTGGCCTGGGGAATGATGAAACTATCATCTTTTAAGCCCTCAGAAGTGGTTCTGCCTAATGCTTTGTGGGCAAGAAGGGTAAACACTACCTGGAAGAATATGTGCAATTCCAGCCAAGGTGAATTTCTGTCCATTCCAGTGTCCAGCGCATATACCACAATAAATGTGCTAAGCACCTTTGTGATCTCTTAAGAGATAGTGCCGGAGGCCAGCATTGTGGCATAGTGGGTTAAGCTGTTGCCTGCAGCACTGGCATCCCTTTTGGGTGCCAGTTCAAGTCCTGACTGCTCCACTTCCAATCCAGCTCCCTGTTGGTGCTCCTGAGAAAGCAGAGGAGTATGGCACAAGTACCTGGGCCCCTGTGACCTATGTAGGATACCCAGTGGAGGCTCCTGGCTCCTGGTTTTGTTCTGGCCCAGCCCAGCTGTTATGGCTGTTTGGGAGGTGAACCAGTGGGTAGAGGACTTCTTGCTCGCTGTAACCCTGCTTTTCAAATAAATAAAATATATTTTTTTAAAGAGATAGTGCTACGTGAGAGACTAAGCGTTGTCTGTTGCTGGCTGGTGGGACATTTGACAGTAGTAGCAGCTGAATCAGCACTTGGAGACATGAGTAGACTCTAGAGCTTCATGTTATATAACTAGTTGTGCCACACTTGTTTGTCCATTAACAGAAGCTGACTGACATCAAACAGCCATGCCATTCTGTGTATTTGGTTGTTCAACACCTCTTCTGTAGGTGGATGCTCTGTGGTGAGCCTTAACATGTGCTTCAAAGATCATCACATGCCACTTTCCCTCCTATATACTTACCCACAGCCTTCTTTCCATACTTGCTTGCAATCTTCTAACCTATTTCCTCCAAAACCCTAATTAACCAACTGTCCATCACCACTACCCATAACTTTATAGTCCTACCTTGGTCTGCTTTTCTTTCCCCATCCACCCAAAGGTGACGACCAGCACACTGCCCATAGATCCCCCTTGCTAGATAACTGATGTTTGTAGCTAAAATGTAATTCTGGATTCCTTCTTTTCTTACCCACATTAAGGAGCATGTGACTCTTCTGGGGGAAAGCAGAGCAGGGCAAGACTGCACCACAACAGAGACGAAACAGTCTCTTCTAATCCTACAAAGGCAGATTCTACAAGCACGAGGTTTTCCATGTAGATTACTTAAAATACTAGAAATATCAGGGTACCTAATGCTATTTTCTCAAGTTTTCTTTGAGCCACATTTTACTGCCCCTTTTGTGCCACTTCCCCACATATTCATTACTTAATATTTTAGGAGCAATTTCCATTCATATCTGACTGTTTATCATTGGCCAGTTGCTTTTGAAATCTCTAAGTTAACAAGCAGTCAAGAGGATTATCAATCCAGTTTTTAATTTTTTTAAATAATGCATTTTGCTAGTTAGGAGTGATGAGAAGGAAAATACTGGAATAATACATGTTATCTGGAAAAGAAGTCAGTCTGTTTGCAACAGCAGTTCTTCCACAGAATGGCTAATTGGGCTTTTGTTGTTCCTACCTAGTCTTTATTTTTGGAAAGCAAAATCAACCTAACAGCTGTGGCGTACTCTAATCATCTGCGATATCTGCTTTTCCAATACATTCTTCCTTCTAAAACAAAATCTCTTGGTGTCAAGGGGTTCATGAGTGAGTTTTAAAATATTTGTCAACAAGCCTAGGTGCGCTAGGAGTTAAAGTAAGTGTTTTTGGTCCAGGAAGGCTTTTTGGAAGTATCTTTTTAGCCATGGTGGGTGTAGGCAGGTTAGAAGAAGACAGACATAAAGAATAGCATAGGCAGCCGGCGCCACAGCTGAATAGGCTAATCCTCCGCTTTGTGGCGCTGGCATACCGGGTTCTAGTCCTGGTTGGGGCACTGGATTCTGTCCCGGTTGCCCCTCTTCCAGGCCAGCTCTCTGCTGTGGCCAGGGAGTGCAGTGGAGGATGGCCCAAGTACTTGGGCCCTGCACCCCTTGGGAGACCAGGAGAAGCACCTGGCTCCTGCCTTCAGATCAGTGCGGTGCACCGGCCGCAGCGTGCCAGCCGTGGCAGCCATTGGAGGGTGAACCAACAGCAAAGGAAGACCTTTCTCTCTGTCTCTCTCTCTCTGTCCACTCTGCCTGTAAAAAAAAAAAAAAGTAGCATAGACAAATAATAATCAACACAATTTATGGAGCTTACCATTGAGCCAGGCATCTTCTATGTATCATCTCGATCCTTATAATAATCCCAAGAAGTATATACTAATTTCTATAATTTATTGAAGCTCAGAGAGCCTAAGTAACTGCCCCCATAGCCACCCAGCTAGGAAAGGGGGAGAGTTTGTATGGGAAACTAAGCCAATTTGACTTGCCCAAATCCCATGCTTTTGGTAGCTACACTGTATTATTTAAATGCAGTATGTTATGGTTTTGTTGAGTTGATGAAAACTCCTAAGACTGCTAAGCTAGATTTCTCCTTTCTGTAATGGGTAGTTTGTCTTCAGTCTGAAAAACTGGATTTTTTGCATAAATTACCATCAATTTCAAAATGACATATTTGCATTGTCTTCAACATTTGTTTTTCCCCTTTAAGTTGTTTTTATTGTGGCAAAATACACATGATGTAAATCTTACCATTATAACCATTTTTCAGTATACCATTCAGTGATATCATTCACACTCATTTCATTCTGCAACCATCACTATCATCTATCTCCTGAACTCTGTTTTATCTGGCCAAACTGAAACTCTACTCATTAAACAACAGATCCCCACTCCCTCTTTTCCCAGACTCTGGTATAATTTTCAAATAAAAGATTTTTTTTCTGAAAGTAAACAAAAATACAATAATGGTGACATAGTCAAATAGTAACACCCAAAAGTCAATATCTAAACTTGACCTGTGAACATTTGGCTATTATACTTTGCTATATTTAGATCTGGGAGAATGGAGCCTATCTTTTTCATTTTATATGTTTACTTTCTTTTCCAGATTCAAATTCACCTAAAAGTTGTAGTTGTGTGTGTGTGTGCATACTCAAGTGTGTATGTGTTTTGGTCATCTATCCATTAATAAATAGAGCTAAAGAAATGGCCTATGGTTGTGTTCTCTCACTGTGCTCAGGCCCATTGCCAACAGAATCACACAAGCTTGAAATACTTAGAAATGCCAATGGTCACCAGCTGGCTTTGGAAAGAATGTCCCCAGGACTGTGGGCCTCCTGCAGGCATCAGGACCTTGATAAAGTTAGATGCATCAGCTTGCTGGAAGGCATGTTCACTGTTATCGTCTTTGTGACCCTGGAGGCCCCTTGCACAGTGCTTGACCTAGACTATGTGGTCAGAAGCAGGCTTATTAAATCAAAATGGATAAAACATAGGCTAGGAACTATTAACTGTTACTGCTTGGAAAAGCATGGCAACTTTCTCAGGTTTGTCTGGTGATTATTTGCTTGTAGTGATAATACCTAAAAACTTTTTTTTAAAGATTTTATTTATTTATTTGAGAGGTAGAGTTACAGACAGAGAGAGGGAGACACAGAGAGAAAGGTCTTCCATCCACTGGTTCACTCCCTAAATGGCTGCAACAGCTGGAGCCAGGCCAATCCAAAGCCAGGAGCTTCCTCTGGGTCTCCCACATGGATGCAGGGGCCCAAGCACTTGGTCCATCTTCCACTGCTTTCCCAGGCCACAGCAGAGAGCTGGATCTAAAGAGGAGCAGCCAGCACATGACCCAGCACCCATATGGGATGGTGGCACTGCAGGCAGAGGCTTAGCCTACTATGCCACAGCACTGGCCCTGCCTAAAAACTTTTTTAAAATATTTATTTATTTATTTATTTATCTATCTATCTATCTATCTATCTTTCTTTCTTTCTATCTATCTATTTATTAATTTGAAAGGCAGAACAACATAAAGAGAGAGGGGGCGAGACAGGGAGAGAGAGAGATATCTTCAATCTGCTGGTTTACTTTCCAGAAGCATGTAACAGCCAGGGATGGGCCAGGCCAAAGCCAGGAACACAGAGCTCCATCCAGATCTTCCACATGGAGGGCAGGAACCCAAGCACTTGGGCTATCATCCACTGCTTTCCCAGGGGCATTAGCCAGACTATGAACTGGAAGCTGAGTACCTGGGGCCTGAACCAGCACTCGGAAATGGGATGCGGGCATTGCAAGTAGCAACTTAGTGCACTGTGTCACAATGCCCACCCTGCCTAATACTGTGAACTCAGAAGGATTTGCATGCTAGTTCTTAGAAAAAGCAAGAAAGAACATGTGCAAATGCATTTCACTATTTAGTCAGGCATAGGGGAAGAAGAGTACCAAGGGGAAAGCAGATGATGACAGAGTTTAAATAGCCCATGAAGATGAAAAAATAGAGAACTAGTAGAGTTAGAGAAGTTGCTTTGACAGTGATTCTCTAACAGTTTTATCCAGATCATGATAAATATGTTGAAGGGACAGAGCTAAGGGCCGAGCTTTGAAGCCAGAGGTCCAGAGACCTTTCCAAAGTAAAATGCTGACCCATGAATCAGTCTCTTCTGAGTGCTGTTGAAGATGGTCCCTAACTTAGGATGGTTCAATTTGCCATTTTTTACTTTACAATGATGTGGAAGTGATATGCATCAGTAGAACCCAGCTGTACGTCAAGTTTTCAGTTTTCCTCTTTTCCCAAGTAGTGGGTTGTGCAGCAGAGAAAACTGCATCTCCCAGAAAGCCATGCGATCATGGGAGTAAACATCCAATACTCTACAGTGTACTGTTTTGCTAAGCTGTGATGTTAGGTAGATTAAATTACTAAATGTGTTTTTGACATTTTCAGCTTATCATGGGTTTATCGAGATGTAACCCCATCATTAAGCTAAGTAGCACCCATGATTGATTACTGTGGGTCTCCTTAACTTTATTTAGGTAATGAGAGACCTGTAAAATGACCTATTCTCTTCCAGATTCACTATATTTGACACTGTTGCCCATAATTTTCTTAAAAATATTTTAATGGATGTAGAAACCTTTATCTAACAATTAGAGACTCTTACGTATACAATTATTGCTGCCTGTGATAGTTGCCCTCTACAAAGTCCCCATGAACACTAACTTAGCAGATACTGAATTATATTAGTCCTGAGGAAAATACTAGTTAAATTCCTGCAAATCTCTGATCATAATATTTTCATCAGCCAATCAATAGGTAACTGTTTCATATGCATTTCTGCTTAAAGGCACTTTATTTTTATATACTGTTGATTCAGTATGTTCTTGAATTCATGATCACAGTTGAATTCAGCACACAATTCATGGCTGGAGAAAGCCTAACACATCCTTCTTACACTTAGGGATACTAGACAGCACTTCAGCGTTATGCTTAGGGGCCATATTTAGATAGCAAAATCACCAACCAAATAAAGCACAAAAATGCAAAAAATGTGACACTGATTGTGAAAAGGACATGTGTTTATAGTAAGAGAGCTGAAACAAGATGGTAAGGTGTCACCTTGTTTGACTACAGCTGGGAATGTGTGCACTGGGCAACACAAATTTTTATTAGTCTGCACATGTCCTCAAATGACTGAAACCAAGACTATTGATTTTGGAGTCACAAATAAACTTTAGTGAGTAGGTGAATTCAGAAGTAAGGAATCCACAAATCATTATCAACAATATTTTTCTGAAACACATATGGAACACATAAAATATTGGCTGCATTCTAAGTGAAAACAAAAAATCAAACAAAACTCGACCATCAGGGGATTGGTATCTTACCAACTATATTGTGTTTCTACAGCATGAATTACAAACTACAGCAACCCCAAAACACCTTAGAACTAAATAATAATGGTAATCATATAAATTTAAATTGTGAGATGTAGATAAATAGTAAAGAAATTTTTTATATCTTTGAGTATTTTCATTTAAAAATAATAATGAAATTTATTGAGATAGAGTAAAATAAGTTAGAAAAGGAACAGCAAAGCTGACCAAAGATAACAAAAGAGGAGAGTAAATATACAATCATTTAGATCAATATAATCAAAATTAAATTAATAGACATATCTTTGGTGAAACTGATCAGGAAAAAAAGGCAATACATAATCTTTAGAACTAAAAGTGATAATACAACATATTAGAGTTAGTTAAACAGTAATATATTTTTCATTTTGCCCACAAAACTTAAAGCAAATACAGAATTAACAGTAAATCAAAGGCCAATCCTATTATGGACATAGATTTAAAAGTCCTAACCAAAATATTGACAGACTGGACTCCAGGGAGATTAGATAATCATATAATATAATATGTTAAAATTATTTTATTCCAGGAATTGATGATCAATTCTGCATTAGAAAAATTTCATAATAATTTTATCACATTAATAGAAAGTTAATATATAAAGATGATATTTGCAATAGATTCAGAAAAATCATTTGGTAAAAATTTGGGTAGGGGCATGTGTTGGTATTGTGGTTAAGATACTACTTAGGATGCCCACATCTTATACTGGAGTGCCTGGATTCAAGTCCTGGCTCCACTTCTTATTCTAGTTTCCTGCTAATGTGTACACTGGGAACAGCAGATGATGGCTCAAGTGTTTGGGTCCCTGCCACACATACGACAGATCTGGATTGAGTTCTGGGCTCCTGACTTCAGCTTGCCCCAGCCCTGGCTGCTAGAGGCATTTGAGCAGTGAATCAGCAAATGAGAGATTTCTCTCCCCTCCCCTCTCTCTGCCTCTTAAATATAATAAATGAATGAATTAATAAATACACTTGATCAGCATAGCCCTGACTGTTAATGAACAACTTAATACATTATCCCTCTTAGTAGTTTTTTTTGTCTGTTCTACTTAATATGAATGGTTTAATTCTGTAATTTATACACAGTTATTCTTAAGTGTTGAAATTTAACTGAAATGTGATCCCTGTTAAACATAAGAGTGCGGATAAGAGAGGGAAGAGATGTACAATTTGGGACATGCTCAAGCTGACTTGCCCCAAATGGTAGAGTTAGAAACATACCAGGGGACTCCAATTTAATCCCATCAAGGTGGCATGTACCAATGCCATCTCACTAGTCCAAGTGATCAATTTCAGTTCACAATGGATCATAATGAAAGGACTAAGAGTCAAAGGGAGCACATAAACAAGTCTAGTACCTGCTAATACTAACCGATAGAATAAATAAAGGGGAGAGTGATCCAACATGGGAAGTGAGATTCTCAGCAGACTCAAAGAATGGCGGATGTCCTAAACAGCACTCTGGCCTCAGAATCAGCCCTAAAGGCATTCGGATCTGGCTGAAAAGCCCAGAGAGTATTTCAGGCATGGAAAGCCAAGACACTCTGGCAAAAAAAAAAATGAAAGATCTCTGTGAGTGAGATCCCAGTGGAAAGAACAGGTCTTCAAAGAAGGAGGTACCTTTCTCTGAAGGGAGGAGAGAACCTCCACTTTGACTATGACCTTGTCTAAACAAGAGAAGAGTCGGAGAACTCAAGGGGCTTCCATAGCCTTGGAAACTCATGACTGGTGCATAGGGAGATTACTGATGCCATAAACAGGAGTGTCAATTTGTAAAGTCAATAACAGGAGTCACTGTGCACTTACTCCTCATGTAGGATCTCTGTCCTTAATGTGCTGTACATTGAGGCTTAATGCTATAACGAGTACTCAAACAGTATATTTCACCTTGTGTTTCTATGGGGGTGCAAACTGTTGAAATCTTTACTTAATGTATACTAAACTGATCTTCTGTTAAAAAAAAAAAGAAGAAATTATTAATTCCCAACTTGACTCTCGCTGGGATTAAACATGACAATAGGTCTGATCTGATTTCATCATCATTTAAAAAAAATCATCTATTATTTTTCACTTTATGTTTCTGTGTGGGAGCAAACTGTTGAAATCTTTACTTAAGGTATGCTAAACTGATCTTCTGTATATAAAGAGAATCGAAAATGAATCTTGATGTGAATGGAAGGGGAGAGGGGGTGGGAAAGGGGAGGGTTGCGGGTGGGCGGGAAGTTATGGGGGGGAAGCCATTGTAATCCATAAGCCGTACTTTGGAAATTTATAGTCATGAAATAAAAGTTAAAAAAAAATAAAAAAAATACATAAAAATTTCTTTGGCAAAATAGAAACAAAAGGGAAATACTCCAAATGATAATATATTACAGTACTTCAAAATATTCATGAAAAAATATAATTAAAAGATAAGTTTACTTTGGGGCAAAAATTCTGAAATGAAATCTATGCAATTTTTTCATAACACACACTTTCCATAAACTTTTTGAAGATCCCCTCTAAGCAAGGACTTCAAAATTTTTTGCACCAAATAAACTTATTTTTAAATTCCATTTCCATGATTTTTATAGTTCATATATATATTATATTAATGATAATAAAATATGATTCTTTTTTGAATCAGGTTAATACTGCAGTGCCTAGAATCACTGTTTGCATTCAGCAGTGTCCTGAAGTTCCTAAAAATGAAGTGAGCGAGAGTTGTGCATGAGCCTTCTCTAACCTCTATAATCTTACAGGAACGTGGTAACTGTGGAAAGAAAACACGTCTCAGGCAGGTACCTCAGCCCTACCGGCTGGCTTCTGTAGAAGATTATGTTTTTTCCTATCTTGGTCTCACAGAGTGTGTATGAATATTTTGAGCAAGTGGGAGTTGAGGATGCTATTCCAGGATAGTTGTTTAGGACTCAATGACTCTCATTTGAGCAGCCAACAGTTGCTGAGCCTAGGAGGTTACTTGTGCTACATGTGTGATGGGTTCTGAGCTCATCTCCGTGTTCATGCAGATTCCTCCAGTGGACAGAATTATTTATCTGCTGTGCTCTTCCAAGAAAGTTTCCCATCCAGGAGCTTCCCAAGTCCCTCTGAGACTACTAACCCAGATTTCTGTTTTTGAAGGAATCTGTGGTTCTAGGACTGTGCAAGTTTCCTTGGTCTTGTTTACCAATCAATAGCTCTGGAATTAATTAAGCTTCCTGGGGAGGCTTTCTAGACCACCACTAGCATGGTTCCTTTTAAGTCATTGGAAATATTGGACTAGGCTTTGAAGCCTGACCATGATAATGAGATGTGGGACCTGGGGTGCCATCTAGGAAACAGCCAGTTCTTTTCATTCTTCCTTCCTGCCTGCCTGCCTTCCTTCCTTCTAAACATTTTTATTTATTTGAATGAGAGAAAGAGAGAGAGAGAAAGAATCTTCCATCTGCTGGTTCACTTTCCAAATGCTAACAATAGCCAGGCCTAGGCCAGGCTGAAGCAAGGAGTCCATTATGCAATTTTGGTCTCTCATTTAGATGGTAGGGGCCCAAATACTTGAGCCACCAACTGATGCCTCCCAGGGTACGCATTAATAGGAAGCTGTAATTAGAAGCAGAGCCAGAACTTGATTCCAGGCACTCTAATATGGAATGTGGGTGTCCCAAATGGTGTCAACTAGTGTATGAATTGCCCACCTACCCCAATGCATTCCTTCTCGAATGCTCATTTCTTGGATATCAAAGTCTTCAGATTTTCCTCTTATCTCAAAATAAATTAGAGATCTAGATTGTCATAGAAAAATTCTGATTAAAAATAATGCCAGCTAATTAAAAATATTTTTAAAAACAGTGTACCAGCCAGTGTTGATTGGCATATATGATTTATGAGCTAACAGTTGTGGTTCCTACGCTAGATTGTTAAGGCAGAACAGGAAGGGCCATATTTATCCTGCTTACTTTTGTATCCCTAGCACCTAGTATAGTGTTTAACGCAGACAAGAGCTCAGTAATTGCTGAATGATAGGAAAATAATCCAGTAACATTGTCAAAGAGAAAATGACAGGCGTTTAACTGAGCCTATCTAAGACACCATCACTTTCTCCTCTAGCTTTTCAAAAATCATTCCTTTTAACAATAAGAAATTACACCAACAGGCATAATTCACTCTTTTTCTTCTTTAGAAAACTAGGATGCTATCTATCTTACCTATTGCCAGTCCTAAGACTCCTTCTCAACATCTCTTTGGAAATCATTGGCATGGATACAATGATACTGTTTACAGGATTTTTTGAGTTCCTGGTCTTAATCCACTAAGGAATTTGTATTCTTTGGGAGCAGACAGATGATTTCCTTAAGTCTCTACGTCCATTTGGTTGATTTTATTTTACCCTTTTCAACATGGAGATAATTTCCTTGAAAAGGCAGAGGTGAAATAGAAATTTATCTGTGTTCTTCCCTTGCTATCCATTAACACTGCACCATCATTCCTAGGTTAATGTCTAAAATTATTATTGTTAATAACCCATAACTTAATAAATTCTGAAGAGTGATCACATATTTGGCCTGGAATACTGATTGCAACTCTGCCAAGGAATATCCTGGATAAAACTTGAACTTAGACCAAATAGGACAGATGGTTTCATTCATTTATTCAACAACTATTTATTGATCATCTGTTATATGTCAGGAAGTATGCTAGTCACTGCAAATGGTTGTATGTTTCTGACCTGAAAGAGGTCACAATTTAGGTGATGGGGAGCAGACTGGGTAGTAGTTGGAGAGGTAGGATAATCATTAACCAGGTTAGTACTATAACAGAAGGCAATGATTTTTGGCAATCAAAATTTTTAAAGGATTAATTTTCTTCTTTTATTGGGTGATAGGTTTAGTGTACTATACAAGGAATATACCTTGACTTAAGCAAAACACTATAATCTCTTACTACCCAATACGGCACCTAAAATGTTCTGAAGAACAAAACTAAAAAACATTTGCTGAAATGACAGTATAGCGAGGTAAAATTTTCAGTGAGTGGTAGGGTTGACTATCAAAAGGGTAATGAATAAAATATTTTTCATGGTGCTATGGGGTTCATCCTTGACTATCTTCTTTAAAAACCTATTAATATGTGGAAAGTATACTACAGATCATGCACACCTGTCAGGGAGATTGAGGGCTAGGAATGATACTTAAGATTTAAAGCAGTGGTAACAATTTGGAATGATAAAGTAGATGAAATGTAATACAGGCTGAGTTACTCCTTATCTAAAACTGCTTAAGACTAGAAGGCTTTCGGATTTCAGATTTTTTCAGATTTTGGAATATTTGTAGACACAAGTTCATAGGAAGATATCTTATGGATGGAACCCAAATCTAAACATAAAGTTCATTTATGTTTCATATATACCTAATACACCTAATTCTGAAGGTAATTTTATACAACATGTATTTAAATTTTTATTTCTTTTATTTATTTGAAAGGTGGAGAGACAGGGACACAAGGAGACACAGGAGGTCTCCTACCCAATGGTGCACTCTCCGGATACCTACAAAAGCCAGGATTGGGCCAGGTTGAGGCTTGAGCTAGGAACTCAATCCAGGTCTCCAATGTGGGTAACAGGGTCCCAACTACTTGAAGCCATCACCTGCTGCCTCAAAAAGGCATCAATAGGAAGCTGGAATTGATAGCAGGACCAGGACTAAAATTCAGGCCCTCTCATATGGGATGCAGGTGTCTTAACTGCTCCACCAAATGCCTGCTCCCAATCAATATTTTTCATGTGTCTGCATTTTTACTGCAACCTTTCATATGGGATCAGGTGTGGAATTTTCTACATGTGGTGTCACTTTGGCACCCAAACCTCATATTTTGAAGCAGCTGGAGTTTGGATTAGGGATGTTCAGCTTGTACATATTTTAAACTGTTGGATTGTATAATATGAGAGGCATAAGACTTGCATAAGCAATGATTCACAAGAAAAAGATCCTGAAGTTTTAGTTGACGCTGCATTCAATGTTAGCCTAAGATTGATGTGGTTAGTAAAAGTAAAATTTGTTTTTATAAAAAAATAGATTTATTTTATTTGAAAGACAGAATTGGGGGCAGGGGGAGATCTGTCTTCCATCCCTTGGTGCACTCCCCAAATGGCCACAGTGACCTGGGCTGGACCAGGCTGAAGCCAGGGGTTTCTTCTGGGTTTCCCATGTGGGTGCAGGGGCCCAGGGACTGGGCCATCTTTTGCTGCTTTCCCAGGTACTTCAAAAGGGAGCTGGATTGGAAGTAAAGCAGTCAGGACTCGAACTGGCGCCCATATGGGATGCTGGCGTTGCAAGCTGTAGCTTTACCTGCCATGTCACAACGCCGGGCCCAAAGTTAATGTATTCTTATACTATACTAACCAAAGTGTAGTATGAATTCACAGGAATGCCTCATCTTATTGTTATTCTTCTCTTTATTGCACTTTACAGATATTACTATATTTACAAATTGAAAATTTGTGGCAACTCTATATTGAGCAGTGTATTGGTATGGTTTTTTTGAAAAGCATGTGCTTACTTCTCTCTGTCACAATTACTGTGGCAATTCTCTATTTCAAAACTTTTCACTATTATTAAATCTGATGGTAATTTTCGGTCAATGGTATTTGATATTATTGTCATTGTTTTAAGGTACCACAAACCATTCCCCTTGTAAGAAGACAGTTAACTGACATGTGTATGTTATGATTGTTCGACTAATCAGCCATACCTTCCTTCTTTCTCCCTCTCCACCAGCCACTCTACTCCCTGAAATTCAACAATATTGAAATTAGGCCATTTGGTAAACATACAATGTCCTTCAACTATTTAAGTGAAAGGAAGAAAAGCCATTTTAAATAAAATCAAGAGCTAGAAATCATTAAGCTTAGTGAGGAAGGCATATCAAAAGCCAAGACAGATTGCAAGCTAGGCTTCTTGTACCAAACCGTTAGCCAATTTGTGAACACACAGGAAAAATTATTGAAGGACATGAAAAATGCTACTCCAATAATCTCATGAATAAGAAAGTGAAACAACCTTATTGCCAATATGGAGAAAGTTTTAGTGGTCTGCATACAAGATCAAACTAGCTACAACATTCCCTTAAAGCCAAATCCAGAGCAAGGCCTAACTGAACGCTCTTCAATTTGACCCAGGTGAGAAAGCTGCAGGAAAAAAAAACTTTGAATTTAGCAGAAGTTTGTTCATGAAGCTTAAGGAAAGACGCCATCTTCACAATACAAATGTGCAAGGTGTTGTAAAAAGTGCTCATATAGATGTAGCGATTTATCTAGAAGATCTAGCTAGGATAATTGAAGATGACAACACTAAATGGATTTTCACTGCAGATGAAACAATTCTCTATTGGAAGAAGATGCCATCTAGGACTTCCATAGCTTCCATAGTCAATTCCTGGCTTCAAGACTTCCAAGGAAGGCTGACTGTCTTGTTAGTAGCTAATGCATCTGGTGACTTCAAGCTGAAGCAAATGAACCTGTATCATTCTGAAAATCCTAGGGTCCTTTAAAATTGTACTAAACTTGCTCTGTCTGTGCTCCATAAATAGAACAATAAGGCCTGCATGACAGCACATCTGGTAATAGCATGGTTTAATGAATATTTTAAGCCCGCTGTTGACACTTGCTCAGAAGAAAAGATCTCTTTCAAAATATGACATGCATCAACAATGTAGCTCGTCACACATGAACTCTGAGGGAGATGCAGAATGAGGTGGATGCTGCTTGCTCACTAATACACCATCTATTCGAGATCAAGGAGCAATTCTGACTCTCAAGTCTTATTTAAGAAATACATTGTGTAAGTAAATAAATTTTGTATAAGTGATTCCTCCAGGAGATATGAGCAAAGTAAACTGAAAACCTCATGGAAAGAATTCAGTCTTTTGGATGCCATTAAGAACATTTTGATTCATGGGAGGAAATCAAAATAACAACAACAGGAATTTGGAAGAAGTTGATTCCAAGCTTCATGAATGACATTAGGGGTCCAAGACTTCCACAAAGGAAGTAACTACAGATATTGTGGAAATAGCAAGAGAAGTAGAATTAGAAGTGGAACCTAAAGATGTGACTGCATTGATACAATCTCATGAAAAAACTCTAATGAATGAGAAGTTGCTTTTTATAAATCTGCAAAGAAAAGTAGTTTCTTTCTGAAAAATTTATCTATGTATTTATTTGAAAGAGAGAGAGACAGGGAGAGGGGGAGAGAGAGAGTCTTCTGTCTGCTAATTCACTGCCCAATAGCCAGGATGCAAACCAGCACTCTAGTATGTCATTCTGGTGTTGTAAGCGATGCGTTGACCTGCTGCTCCACATTGCCAGCTCTGGAAGGTGTTTTCTTGAACCGGAATCTACTCCTAGTGAAGATGCAATGAACACTGTCCAAATGATAACGAAGACTTTATAATGTTATGGAAACTAAGTGGATCAAAAAAAAGTGTTAAAATTTGAAAGGAATGACTCTTATTTTGAAGTAAGGTTATCAAACAGCACCACATACTTCAGAGCCATCTCTGCTGGAAAGCAGCCAATTGATGCAGTCAACCTCATTGTGATCTTCTTTTAAGAAACTGCCATAGCCACCTCAGTCTTTAGAAACCACCACCCTGACCAGTCAGCAGCCAGCAACACTGAGGCAAGAATCTCCACCAGCACGGTTTGCTGAAGGGTCAGAGGACTTTTTCAAGCATTTGAAAACTATAGACTGTTTTAAAAGTAAACTGTGCACTTTTTTTTTTTTAAGGTATAATGCCATTGCCCACCTAATAGACTACAGGATAAACAGAGTGTGTGTGTGTATATATATATATATATACACATATATATATATGCATGCAGTGGGAAAACAAAATATTCTTGTGACCCACTTTGCTGCTATATTTGCTTTATTGAGTGGTTTGGAGCTGAATCTGTGGTGTCTCTGAGATAAGCCTGTATGCTTGTGCCCACTGCTAATTTAGCAAATAGCAAAGTATATTAAAATTATTTGTCTAGTGTGTCTCCCACTTGATTGTGAAATTCTTGAATGTAGGGACTATAGCTTATTTAGTTATATATTCCCAGGATTTAGCTCAGTCTTAGAATATAGTTAATGTTCAAGAAATAGGGGTAGGAATTTAGCCCAGCAGTTAAGACAATGGTTAAAATGCCCATGTCCTACATCAGAGTATTGATTCCTGGCACCAATTTGTGTTCCCAGCTTCCTGCCACAGAAGGCAGCAGTGATGGCTGAAGTAATTGGGACCTTACCACTCACATGAGTGATCTGTACTCCTAGCTTTGGCCCCAGCCCAGCCTTGGCCCCTCAGGCATTTGGGGCATGAACCCATAGATTAGAGCTCTGTTGCTGTTCTCTCTCTCTTCCTGTCTATGGCTCTTTCTGTCTCTCAAATATTAAAAAAAAGAATGGCCTAATGACTAGTAATCATATAATATGTAGGGTTGTAGTGAACACATTAATGTAATTATCTAATTCAATCCTCTCAATACATCTATAGAGGAAAGTCCTGTTATCATTTCCATTTGACAGATGAGGAAATTGAGGCTTCAACATACGACCTAGGAAGTAGGACACACACACACACACACAAATACAAAAAACTTTCCTAAATCTTAATATTCAGAAAAGTTTGACTTTTTCCTTCAGGCTTTTTCAAGACAAAAATAACTTGTCCAAAGTCACAGACCTGTAAGTGGCAGAGCTAAGGGTTGAACCCCTGAAGTCAAGCTCTTAAACTTACATTCTTCTAGGGTTTGTTTTACCACATATTTATATAACAATAGTGGACATCTGGCATATCGTTAAATCTCTTTGTGGGACGGCTAAATCTCATATCAGAGTGCCACCTTCAACTATCAGCTCTGCTTCCAATTCAGCTTCCTCCTGATGTGTACTGTGGGAGGCAGAAGATAGTGGCCCAAGCACTTGGGCCCCTGACATCCACATTGGAGACCCAGTTGGATTTCGAGGCTCCTGGCTTCTGCCTGGCCTACCCTTGGTTGTTGTGGATAATTGGGGAGTGAACCAGTAGGTGGCATATCTTTGTTTGTCTCTCTGCCTTTAAAATAAACAATAATAAAACAGTATTTACATAATACTATGTGATTAAACTGCATGCCTCTGCCTCAGAGCATAAAGTTCGAGGAGACGTGGTTTCTTCCCCTGCTTTTTCCTCCCTCCTTCCTTCATTTCTTCCCTCCACTTCTTCATCCTTTGTCTATCCTTTTAAATCATTTAATCAGCCTATAAAAATAAATGCAATAAAATTGTTTTTATAAAGTATTTTTAAAAATAGATTTATTTATTTGAAAGAAGAACAGAAAGAGAAAGAGAGATATCTTCCATCTGCTGGTTGATTTCCCAAATGGCTACAATAGCTAGGACTCAGAAATGCCAAAGTCAGCAGCCAGGGACTACATTCAGGTTTCCCACATGGGTGGCAAGGACCCAAACACTTGAGCCATCTACCATTGCCTTCCAAGGCACATTAGCAGGGAGCTGGGTCAGAAGCAGAGCAGCCATCCCTGGAACTAGCACTCTGCTATGGGATGCTGGCATCACAAATGGTGGCTGAATCCACTCTACCACAACACCAACCCCTAAAACTTTGTAAAGAAATTCTAGCTAAGGGAAAATAAGGGTCCATAAGATGGAACTAGGGTAAGTTTACTACACAAAGCACAGATAGCAATGTCCTCTTTCCACGAAATTCTTTGTGACTACCCAACTCCATATTTATTGCTTCCTATTTTCATCTTCTATTTCTTATCTACAGGACACATTTGGCCTTTATCATACATCTGTAACAATTTTTTGGTGACACTTTTGTTTATTTCCTCAGTAATACTGTAATGCATCTTTTTTTTTTCTTGACAGGCAGAGTGGACAGTGAGAGAGAGACAGAGAGAAAGGTCTTCCTTTGCTGTTGGTTCACCCTCCAATGGCTGCCGCGTCTGGCGCGCTGCGGCCAGCGCACTGCGCTGATCCAATGGCAGGAGCCAGGCACTTATCCTGTTCTCCCATGTGTTGCAGGGCCCAAGCACTTGGGCCATCCTCCACTGCACTCCTGGGCCACAGCAGAGAGCTGGCCTGGAAGAGAGGCAACCGGGACACAATCCGGCGCCCAGACCGGGACTAGAACCCCGTGTGCTGGTGCCGCAAGGCAGAGGATTAGCCTAGTGAGCCGCGGCGCTGGCCTGTAATGCATCTTGAGGCAGGGATCTTCTTATCTTTCATATACATATGACACCTAATATATACTGCTTGATCCATAATAAATTCTCTATAAATATTTATTGAATTGAAAGGGCTTTCAATTATTAGGAGTTAATCAATATCTACTTACCGACTTTTCTCAACTCTTATGTCTTCTTTTTATTTTCCTATATCCCTAGAAGTCCAGAGGTGGCGGGATTCTTTATGTTTCTGCTCTAATACAGTCAACTACAAGTTAAATGTCTGCTTCCCCAACAGATTGTGAACTACCTGCTGACAAAATTTATCTCTGCACATTCTGAGGTCAGTTCCTAGTAAATACTAGGAGTCAATGGATGTGGAAGGAGGAGAAGAAGGAAGGGAGAAGGGAAGATGTTTTGTGTGATTGTTGATTATCACCAGAGGGCTGGATGGCAGAAGAAAACATTTAGGTAACAAAATTTTGTATCTTCAAAGAGTCTTAATGAGGGGGAAATACTTGATAATTCTTGCTATAATAAGATTTTAGAATTTGTATGTTTTTCTTTCCTATGCCCCTTTTTATGACCAACTTTGTAATTAACAGTATAGAACCATAATGCCTGGGATCAGATGCTGGTCTACTACTGTTTAGCTATACGACTTTGAGCAAAGCATTTATGTCTCTGTGCCCCAGCCTCATCATCTACGTAGTGGGGTAACAAAAGCACCTCCCTCATGAGCTATAATGTGGATTATCTAAAGATGTAATACTTAAAAATAATTTAAAATGCTGCCTACAACATAGAAAGTACTGTAGAATGTTTGCTATCATTATGACCCCTGTATTTCTGTTGTTTAAAGATTTATTTATTTATTTATTTATTTGAAAGGCAGAGTTACCAAGAAAGAGTGAGAGACAGAGAGATCTTCAGTCCCTAGATAGCCACAATGGCCAGGGCTGGGCCAGGCAAAAGTCAGGAGCCTGGAGCTTCTCCCAGGTCTCCCATGTAGGAACCCAAGCTCTTGGGCCATCTTCTGCTGTTTTCCCAGGTGCATTAGATGGGACCTGGATTGGAAATGGAGCAGCAGGGTCTCAAACCAGTGCCCATGTGGGATGCCAGCATTCCAGGTGGTGGTTTTACCCACCATACCATAATGCTGGCCCCGACTGCTATTTTTGAAAGGCTGAATTTCTCATCTTGTACTGCAAAGTCTAGAATACCAGCTATTACCAAAGAGTCAATTGCCCTTTGAGAAGAACTGGAAACCCTCCAGGACTTACTTTTGGCTAGGGCACTCTGTACTTCCTGGAGTGATAGTGGCCACAAAAGCAATGCTCACAGGAGATAATGAAGTACCATATAATTGCAAAGTCAAGACTGTCTAGCTCCTAGAAACACCCAAAGGAGCTTGGTTTAAATTTTCACTGTGCTTGAGAGCATAATTGGTATGAAGCAGGCAAGCATCCAACTAAGAGATGGTTCAGGCCATGGAGAAGAGACTGTTGGGGATGAGAGGAAGGCCCCACAGAACACACTGACTCAGCTGTGACATTCCTGAAGGCGGGACAGAGGAGCTGGCTCCAGGACCCAAATCCAAGTTTACAAATTCCTTAAGTTAAAAGTGATGGAACAGAGGCAAGAAGCCGTGCTCCCTTTTTATTCCTGTAACAACTTAACTTGGTGTCGTCTTTTGAAGCTTACAAAAACTCTTTGCAGTACATTATCTTATTGATGCATCTGTGAAAGATAAAGGGAAGTGATCTTTATGAAAAATTCATGATGTAAACATAAGGATCAAAAGGAAGATACAAACTTTCTTATTACCCTCAAAGTGAGGTTTGAGACCCTCAAAGTCTTTCTCCTGTTATCCAATGGTGTACAGTTTTTCTTAAAGAGAAGAAAATACTATTAGTTTAGGTCTAGAAGTAGAGAAACAAATTAGGGAAATTTTGGATTAATGACAGGGTCATCTCTGCTAAGCAAGCAGACCAGTCATGGGAACAAAAGTGGGACATGAATGTTGGGATTTGGCTACACAGCTCCAGCCTGTGCAGGGAGTCATAGACAACACACACTCTCCCAACCCTGTGGTTTTGCTGCTTCTACCCTGCCCCAAACTCTGCTTAGAATCCACGCTGGATCCCCTCCTGGAGTTACACTGTCTACTGCCCAACCCAGATGCTTTCATGAGTAAGTGCGAACTGAGGGGCCAAGAGGGGAGAAAATCAATCCAATCCAAGTTGGATGAACTGCCTTCAGTCAAGCACACATTTGTTGAGCTCGTTAGACAATAGATGGTATAAATGTGCTAATCCACGTATGTTAGCCTACTTCAAAACGTTTGTAGAAAAATGAAATTAAAAGGTAAACTTACTTTGGTACAAAAATTTTGAAACCTGTGGCCAGTGTTGTGACCCAGCAGATTACACTGCTGCTTGTGATGCTGGCCTCCCATATTGGAGCACCACCTAGAGCCCTGGCTGACACCAAAGTTGAAGTCTATCCACCAAATCCCACTGATGAGACCAATCCTTGAGTACCATTTAGGAACACAAAACTTCTGTTATTGGGTTCCTAGAACCTTATGAATTTTGTGCAAAGGCAAAGATCTGTTCTTGGATAGTCTGGGTTTACAATGAAGCTACTTATCACAGCAATTGGAGCATTTCAGTTGCGTTAGGCACTAACATTTCAGTGGAGCCTGGCTATAATTTCAATAACTCAGAAATAGATACAACACTGGGCTGGTGCTGTGGCACAGTGGGTTAAGCCACCACTTGTGATGCCAGTCTCCCATACTAGAGTGCCAGTTCAAGTCCCAGCTGCTCCACTCTGATGCAGCTCCCTGCCAGTGTGCCTGGGAATGCAGCAAAGATGGCCCCAGTCAAACCACGATAGCATTTCCTGGCTTCAGCCTGGCCCAGTGCTGGCCTTTTCAGTCACTTGTGAAGTGAACCAGCAATGGAAGAGCTCTCCCTATCTCTCTTTCTGTCTCTTCCGCTCTCTCTGTCACTCTGCCTTTTAAATTAACACATAAGTAAACCTTTAAAAAAAAGATACAATATTTAAGAAACCATTGCCAAGAATGGGCTCTGCTCCATGATCTCAGATAACATTCTGTATCTACAGTCCCCTGTGTACATCTGCACTGCAGCCAGCACTGAGACGGGCCCACGAGGCGGTTTTCTCAGAGAGAACAAGTGATTGCTGCTGAACGGAGGGCCTATTCCAGAACTATTATTCTGCAGGCTCTGTTTGCAGCACTCACCTTAGGAAGCTAATTCTTCTAAGTGATGCCTAGGCAAACTGCCAATTGTTTTTGCTTATCATTAATATGGGCTCCTGATCTCGTTGCCATGGTTACAGGAAACTCCAGAGTTGGCTTTCACTCCAATCAGGGGTCCTGTTGTTTATGGTAAAAGCTGCACTCTGACCTAGCTTTCCAATCAATCCTGTTCCATCCAGCCAAGGTCCCACACTCCTGGGCCTTGTAGTTTTCAAGGGCAATGCATTAGGTAAAGGAGAACTATTCTTAAAAAAAATAAATGATTGTGTATTTCTGATTAAGTGAAATGCTACTAAAAGAAGATATTTACTCCTATTGGGAACTTGGAACTCACTTTTGGAAGGGGTGACTTTAACTTTAATGGTGAGTACATTACCCCCAAGGGAACTTTTTTTTTATTTCTGTTTCATAGCAGACAGCACTTATAAAATTCTTCTTCATCACTACAGAGTGGAGGATCCTAAATTTTCTGATTGGTCTAAACTGTCACTACCAAAGGCAGAATCACCACCAGCCCATGAAATTACTCCCCGTTTTAGCAGGATGACCTTCAGAACTATCAGCTCTCAGAAAAGTGCCTGGGGAACCCTTAGCCCATGCTCTTGATCCGACGCCTCGCTGTCCCTGCCCTTGATAAATTAGGTGTCCACAGAGGGAGGGCACCAGCTAAGGTGCTGTGAGCAATTGCCTCACAGGTTACAATCTCTGCCACTGCTTTTCCACTTCTGCCCAGGCTGCTCACGGAGCTTGTCCTTGGGGCCCTGAGTGTACCACTCCTCAAACCTGCCCTTGACCACTCATCTTTCGCTAATTCCATCTGCACACACACATTGGGCAGGGCAAATAAGAATCCACTCAGAATTAGTGGGCTTGGGCCCCACCACTGATTCTTTGGTCACAATAAAAAATATGACCACCGCACATTTTGCTTCATCACTGTTTGCAGTGGCTTCATTCTGTTCTGAAAGGGGCCATGGAGAATTATATTACTCTGACTCCTTTAAAATAGGAACCCCTTATTTGGCTCCCCTAAAACCCAGGCAGCAGGCAGCTTTGGCAGTCCCCCAGAGCAAATAATGACTTGGTATTTCAATATTCATTCTCAGCACTGGCTATTCCCCTGGGCACTCAGGCACATGGCCCTTTGGAAATCAAACAGCAATCAAATCTGGTTGGAGCTGGTCAAAGTGAAGACATTCCAGGGAACGTAGGCTTGTTTTTTCTACAAGCATAAATCTGATCACACCACTGTCTGTAGCTTCTCCTCAAAGACAACAAGTAAAGTTGCCATGCTTAGGAACAGATCTGACTCAAGAAAAATGGCTCACATTAACTATTTCCTTTCTTGACAATCAAAATACTCTCCAGAGCCAAAGCCACAATAAGGACACCTAATGAGGAAAGGATAGGTAGCAGTTCTTATTGCCTGCAGCCTGATTTCAGTTGGGAAAAGTCTAATTTAGTACTTGTGTGGGTGGACATGTGCAAATTTGCAGAATAATGTGCATTAACTGTTTATTTACTTATCCTCTTGGAATTTGGCATGCAGCCTGGCTGCCAGTCACAGGCCAACACTTACCAAAAGTGGGGAGTAACGAAAGTTTATTTTAGAAAACCCTGTAGCCTTTTTTGCTCCTTCTTTCTATATCTGGGGAATCCCCTCCCCCAGATGATCGGAGCCATTCATTCTCATTCTCATTCTTTCTCCCTCCCTCCCTCCCTCCCTCCTCTCTCTCTCTCTCTCTGTCTCTCTCTCTCTCTAAATTTGTTCTGGAAAGTATCTGAATAAGTCATTTGTTCTAAGTTATGAGACATCATCCCTGTGGAACAATGTCTTTTTTATTCAGCAATATTAGAAAATGAGGCATTCTGCATAAATAAAACTTCCAAATAAATTAAAATCATAATTCTAAGTGCCAATTAAAAAATTAATTGGCTTGGACGGAAGCATTTAAAATGCATTATGTGTATCATTATAAATTCATGCACAGAGGATACCAAAATGATGATTAATCAATTGTGTAGCATTTTACATACTACAAAGTGCTTTCACATACATTTTCTCATTGTTTTTCGCTACTATAAAGAGAAGATACCGGGTTCCTATTTGTCATGTAGGAATCATTGTTTCAAACAGGGGTTGCTATCCTGTATTCCATATCACCCTGTGACACAATGATATGTACAACACCACAATATGTAGTATTCAGGGATGTACAACATTTGCCTCTTTCTGGGGCCTTTCATTTGTTTGCTATACTTTCTAGGTCTTAGTGTCTGCTGCCTCTGGAGAACTAGCTCCTATTTTTGTTGCTGGAAAATCTGCATCTAGCAGCTTGGACCAGCCAATCTAGTTTACTAAATATACCTCATTGAACTAACTGCTGCTAAGCTGTGGGCTAGGAAACCAGATGAATTAGCTTACTAAAACCATATTTTAAAATAAGACCAAACAAGCTACCCATTTATTTCAGCATGGCTCTGAGATGATTTTATTTCCAAGACTTAAAGCTCTAAAATTCTCCCCTCTAGTCTTATTTTCTCAGCCAAAGTACTCTAACTTTTCCCCCATGCAGACTGGACCTCAGCATCACGGTGCCCATGATGCTGCAAGTGGGAGCCTCAGATCCCTTCACATCCCAGGAAGTCCAGCTCCTACTTCCTTCTGATCCTGCCTTCAGAGTGCTGAATGCTCTTAGATAAATTTAGAAGGCCCTGTTGAGGGGCCAGCACCGTGGGTAAAGCCACCACCTGCAGTGCCGGCATCCATATGGGCACTGGTTCGAGTCCCAGCTGCTCCACTTCCAATCCAGCTTTCTGCTATGGCCTAGGAAAGCAGTAGAAGATGGCCCAAGTCCCTGGGCCCCTGAACCCATGTGGGAGACCTGGAAGAAGCTCCTGGCTCTCGGCTTCGGATCAGCACAGCTCTGGCCATTGCAGCCAATTGGGGAGTGAACCAGCAGATGGAAGACCTCTCTCTGCCTCTCCTTCTCTCTCTGTGTAACTCTGACTTTCAAATAAATAAATAAATCTTTAAAAAAAAAGAAAACCAATTTGGATAGTACATTATAATTTTAGAACTTTATAAAGTAACCCATTATTTATTTTAAAATGTAGAGGGTGAATTTTGAAATAGTCCCTTCAACAACAAAGGAAATGAATAATAAAATCACCTGTAGTCCCTGTACTCAAACCCCAGCTCTGTTGGGAAGTTTGGTTTATTTCTTACCAGTATTTTCTGTATGAGCATATGTGCATGTGTGCTTGTGCATTTAAACATTACTTTACATTTTTTTTGCTTTTTTCATTCATGTTTATACCACTGCTATATTCCACTGTCAATATGCAGCATTTTAAGCACTTTTTATATTGACATAATCTCCAGCTTATTGAAATGCTGCAAGAATTCTGCAAAAACAGTTTTTCCCTAAATGATCTGAAATAATATTGTTAACTGGTACCCCAAGATTTCCTAATACATTTTTTTTAATTCTTAAAATTCCTAACTCATGAAAATTGTATAAATTGCATATATTCACAAAGTACTATGTGACATTTTAATACATGTATACACTGTACAATGTCCAAATCAAAGTAAACATATATCATTGTTTAGGTTTTAAACCTATCATTTTTAATGATTGCAATACTTTGTCAAGCAGTTGTACACATTTGCATTGATAATCTGTCTCCACTGTATTTTTAGCATCTTTTATTTTATGGGTGGTGATATGAATTGTACTGCAAAAAATTTTGATATTTATAATGTTTTCTCTAATTAGGATTATTTTCTAATTAATTCCTAAACTTGGTAAATAGCAAAAGCATTTAAAAAACATAACATCATTAGAATCTTAAATTTTTCCCTTGTCACTGAAATTTTTATCTTTGTCTGCTAAATATGCTCACTAATTGGAAATTCATCTTATGTCTACTTTGTGTTAGGCACTGTGGATGCCAAAAGGAATAGCACATGGCCCCACCCTCAAGGGATCCCCAGTTCATGTTATTTTGTGATCTGTGCTATAATGAGAGATTTACTTGGTGTGCAGTAACACAGAGGCGAGAATGTCTAATTCTTGACAGAGGAGACCAGATGTTTGCATTAAATTTTGAAGAATAAGCAGGCATTTACCAGGCAAAAACACAGATCCTGAAGAATCAAGTTGTGCGCAGAGAACTGCAGGTGCTTCATTATCCCTGGAACGTGGTGTGGGACCAATAAAATATCTAACACCTGCTACAGCTTATTGCAAGTTATGTATCAAGTACATTCTAAATATTTTATTGATATCATCTCCATCAATTTATACAACCTTGCAAGGTAAGTAGTATTCGCTGTATATTGCAAATGAAGATCTTTTAACCATTGAATACTGATACATAGCAGAAGATATATTGAAAGTCAGTTCCTACTGACTGCACAACCTGTGCCCCTCATCATTGTGTTATGCTGCCACTACCTAGACGCCAGCAGAACAGTTATGGGAGCTGGGATGGTAAGCAAGGAGAGACCAGCTCATTGAAGCATCTATAATTTACGATAAGGACTACAGCCTTCTTAAACTTTTCAGATGCACCAGGATTGGTAACTTCCTCTTCTGTGCTCTTGTCAAGCTTTTATAGGCTTCTACTACAACACGGATTATACTTGTGCATATTGCTAGTGTCTAGTTCCAAGTATGTGCCCTCCATTGAATTGAGATTTTCAAGTGTAAAGGCTATCTCTTAATTACATTTGTCTTCCCAGCAACTAGCTCAGGGTCCAGCAAACAGCAGAAATGGAATCAATATGAAATGACTGAATTGTGCACTTTTGAGCCAGATCACTGGTTTGTCAGAGCAACATCTTCCAGGCTCACAACTGTTAGTCATATTTTCAGGAATTATCTTAGCTTGTTAAATACAGATATTATTAAATTAAATTATGTAAACTTACAAGTAAATATTATGAAGGGACTAGTGTTGTGGCAAGCAGGTAAGCTGCCACTTGCAATGATGGCATCCCTTATTAGAGTGCTCATTCTGTCTCTGTTGCTCCACTTCTGATCCAACTTCCTGTTAATGTACCTGGGAAAGCAGCAGAAGATGACCCAAGTGCTTGGGCCCCTGCCACTCATATCTGAGACCCAGATGGAGTTCCTAGCTGCTGGCTTTAGCCTAGCCTAGATGTGGCTGTGTGGCCATGTGGGGAGTGAATCAGTGGATGGAAGATATCTTTCTGTCTCTGTCTCTCTCCCTCTCCCATCCCCCATCACTCTTTCAAATATGTAAATATTTTTTAAAATGCATTATTAAAAGCAAAGATAATCACTTTCTCTCTCTCTCTCTCTCACTGTCTAACTCTGCCTGACAAAAAAAAAAAAAAAAAAAAAAAGCAAAGATAATCCATTATAAAAACTTGGAACTTCTTTATCTTATTTTTTAGAACATTCATTCAGCAAGTGCTTGTTGAGATGTCACATTGAACTAGGATCAAATTGAACTAATTTTTACTATTATTTATAATCATGAGGTTATTTCACCTATATCCTCTGTATGATGGAAATATCCTGCAATGTTTTACATCTCATTCTAATTGTGGGCTCTTATTGGTGATCTGAAATAGCTTAGGGTGCTAAGCACCTCTTTTGACACTTATTAGCATTTGCAATATTAGTTGTGCTGATTCCCCTGTTTATTGACCATTCATCATCATGGTTTCTCCCTACATCTCCTTCAAAATTCTTTTTGTAGTCCTTTTATAGTTTTTTTTTTTTTACTTTTGAATATTTTACCTAATTCCAAGGTGTCATACAAATGGCATTCAGATTTGTATCTCCAACTCTAATTTCTCTTTTTAGCTCCAAATGATATCTCACTTCCAACTACCTGCTGTGTATCCTGAACTAAATGTTCTAGAAAATGTCTCAAAGCAATTTTATTCTTTATAGTTTGTTATATTATAAAAAACATGATAAAGCTTTTATAATTATATTTTTTTCCTAATTAAGATGATTTCACAATTAGCTCCTAAAATTGAAATGACTAGAACAAATGGCAAGAACACTTTAAAAACTGTTACGCAAATCTTAAATATTTTCCTTTTTTACTTAATTTTTTTCTACTAAATATGCTTACTGTTTGAGCATCTACCTTATGTCTACTGCACTCATTATACTTGTATAACTGAAGGCAGTTTGTGCCAGTCTGAGTTCCATGATTATATTGATTTTTATTTATGTTATATTTATATAAATATTTTATTTATTTTTATATTGATATTTTTTCATTTCAATTACCTGGGCTTGAAACATAATAGAACTTGTTTCTTTCCTATTATTTCCTCTGCATGTTTCTCTTAAAATCTCTGAAAGTTGCCTTTTCTAAAAGATTTATTTATTTATTTGAAAGTCAGAGTTATAGAGAGGGACAGATCTTCCAGCCACTGCTTTACTCCTCATATGGCTGCAGTGGCCAGGGCTGGACCAGGCCAAAGCCAGAACCATCATCCAGGTCTCCCACGTGGGTGAAAGGGGCCCAAACAAGTGGGCCATCTTCTGCTTCTTTTCCTGGGCCATTAGCAGGGAGCTGGATCGGAACTGGGGCATTCGGGACATAAACTGGCATCCATATAGGATGCCAGTGTTGCAGATGGAGGCTTTACCTGCCATGCCATAACATTGGCCCCGAGTTACCTTTCTTATGTTGTAAATGTTGACTGAGGTAGCTTGTCCACATCTTGACTAATGTCGTGGTTATTTATGCAATTGCCTTACACTTCTTAGATAGCAAGTCTTCTCAAAGGCAGGGAGAAGTAAGGACCCTGAGCTGGGGAGATGATGCTGACTGTTAGTGGGCCCCATAAAGGTCCTGGTAGGAGAGGTGGGGGAAGTCAGAGAAGCAGAGATGCTGGAAACAGCGCTTGAACATCGCCAGGGGCTGTGAGCTAAGGACTGTGGGTGACCCCCAGACTGGAACAGGCGAGGAAGAGATTCCAGAAGGGATACAGCTCTGCTGACATCTTCATTTTAACACACTGAGATGGATTTTCAATTTCTGACCTTTTGAACTGTAAAAGAATAAAGATAAAATGTTGTGTTTTCTAAAGATTTATTTGATTTGAAAGGCAGAGTTACAGAGAGAGAAGGCAGAGAGAATGAGAGAGAGAGAGAGACAGAGAGAGAGATTGATTTATTTTCCATCCTCTGGTTCACTCCCAAAATGGCCACAACAGCCTGAGCTGGGCCAGGCTGAAATAAGGAGCCAGAACTCCATTGGATTTCACGTGGATAGCAGGGGCCCAAGTACTTATTTCGTCTTCCATTATTTTCCCAGGCACATTAGCAGGGAGCTGGATTGCAAGTGGAGCAACCAGGCCTTGAACTGGCCCTCATATGACAGGCCAGCATTACAGGTAGCGGCTTAACCCACTGCACCGCTGTGCAGGTCCCTAGTTGTGTTGTTTTAATCCTCTAAATTTGAGTTGTTTGTTACAGTAGCCATAGAAAACTAATATAAGAAATCTTACTGAAGTATATATTCTAATATTAAATGATGCCAGGGGCCAGCTTTGCAGTGCAGAAGGTTGGGACGCTGCCTGCAAAATGCCAGCATCACATATGAGCACCAGTCTGAGCTCTGCTGCTCCACTTCTGATGTAGCTCCTTGCTAATAATGTATCTAGGAAAGAAGCAGAAAATGGCCCAACTACTTGGGCCCCTGCCACCCATGTGGGACCTGGAAGGAGTTCCAGGCTCCTGGCTTCAGCCTGGCTCAGCCCTGGCTATTGTGGCCATTTGGAGAGTGACCTGGCACAGATGGAAGATATTTTTCTCTCTCCTTCTCTTTGTAACTCTTTCAAATAAATAAAACTTGTAAACAAATTCAACTTCATCTTTTATAAAAATATTAGATGATAGCAAACAAATTACTTCTTAATGGCAGTTTCAAGAATCTGTAAGCTGTTTGGAGGAAGCAGGTTTTCCCAGCACATAATTTATGAGACTGGTTGGCTTGTGGCATGGCAGTAAGTAGACAGGGCCTTAAAGGAAGAAAGTGTTCAAGTGGGTACATGATGTTATGGTCAATAAACAACTCATCTTAACCCCAGGAGACAAATTAGCCATGAGAAAATGAAAACTCAGAAGCCTTTAGCCTTCTCAGAGGTATTCTTTAGAGAGGAAGACATTAGAGACTACAGAATGAAATGAGGCCCATGACACAACTGCCTCATAAGTGAGCCGGGACCAAATTCCTATTTCTTTTAAAAGTTAAACTTGCCTACATTTGTTATATATTATTTTGAAGCTTCAAGAGGCTTTTATGTTAATGATAAATAATGACAACTAACATTTATTTATAAATGTTTCTAAAGCACCCCCATATACATTATTCTCATTTAAGATAGCGACCAAATACAAAATTTCCACTAGAATGAAGTAGATTATTAATAAAAACTAAAAGGTAAATAACTTTCTTGCATGTGCATTTTTAGAAAACAACGTAAAACATTAACATCCTGTTACTGACTCTCTGTAACACACAGCGGAAAAAAAAAAAAAAACACTTCAGCTAATGCCTCCAATTATGCATCACTGCCCACTGCAGGTGGACCAAACGTTTCTCTGGTGCGCATTAACTGGACATCCTTGTAAGCCATACAGGCATCACAGCCCCAAACTGCTAATGCTTCTATAGTTAGGAGGCCATAAGCAGTGTCAGTCATTCCAGTACTATCATTTAGTGCTAAACTTGGCTATACCATATTAAACATTTGGTTCAAGAATTTTTTCCAGGATCCATTTAGCATATTTTCAGAACATTATATATGTAGCTATAACATGGGGAAAACGTGTCTTTCAATTAATTCTTTTAAAAAACAGAGTATGACACCAAATTCTTCCTCCAGTGGGGTCTTTGAAATTAGTGAAGTCTGTTTTTTAAGCCAATCTTTCCCTTTTCTGTTTGTACAGATACAAGACAAATCTTAGCAGATAGTGGATTCTTAGTATTTGTTGATGAACTTGGATTGTACCACATGAAATTGCTAATAATGGATCTGTTGAAAACTGACTGCAATTAGTAACACTGACATAAAGTGTGTTTCCAGTTGTGCTATTTAGAATTATGTTAGTGTTTATGCTCTTAATTTTCTTTGATTATTGAATTGTTTTGTGATGGTTTATTGTTTTACAGAGAAATAAATAATTTAGTATCTTCAAAAAAATTCCTATTTCTTTAGTCTCAGGTCACTCTCCCTCCCCTTCTGCTTTTCTCAGCCACCCAAATATCCAAGCCATTGTTGAGAAACTTCGCCTTTGGTTCTTTAACAAGATTTCTACTGGTGTGATCAGTATGATTAGTTATCTATCAGTATAGAATGAAGTACCTCCAAACCTAGGCACTTAAACCAACAATAGACATTTAACAGTGTCTCAAAATCTCTGTGGGTCAGAAACTCCAAACTGGCTTGGCTGGTGAGTCCTGGCTCATGACCCCTATGGCTGCAGTCAAGATGCTGCCTAGTTTGCTGTCATCTGAAGGTTGAATCAGTTGAAGCAGATGTTGGTTATTGCCATGAGGCCTCTATTCCTTTCCACGGACACCTGTTTATAGGGGTCCCTGAGTATCTTCATGGCATCGTGGTGGGTTCCTCCCAGATCTTCAACTCCCAGAGACAGGAAGAGGTAGATGCTTCCCTTTCTATGACACAGCCTCAGAACTCACAAAGCATCATTTCTGTCCTATCTGGTTATAAATGATTCATTCAGTCAGGCCTATATTCAAGGGAGCTGGATTCATCTCTCCCTTTTGAAGAAAGAGTGTTAAAGAATTTGTGAACATGTTTTTGATACCATCACATCTTGTT
The DNA here is from genome assembly GCF_051225735.1 of Oryctolagus cuniculus. Classification (NCBI taxonomy): domain Eukaryota; kingdom Metazoa; phylum Chordata; class Mammalia; order Lagomorpha; family Leporidae; genus Oryctolagus; species Oryctolagus cuniculus. Next base: position 102,762,336 of record NC_142867.1, read on the forward strand.
TTAAAAGGATAGAGCACTTACCAACTAATATTTATATGGCATTTTACATTTCACGATATTGCACAAAATTGCGTATATTTCCACATATACTATCTCCACTAAGCAGCCTGCCAACTTTGTAAAACAGGCATTGTTATTGTTGTCCCCTTTTAATGCAGATGGAAAGTGAAGTTTAAAGACCTTAAGAAACTTGCCAAATCTAGTCCTTAGGTCTCTAAAATTAATGCTCCTATATTTTCACATCTTGTTTCTCCTAAAGCACTGATATGCCTGGTGAGAAATAGTTATTGTCATTTGAATTTATGTCATTACTTACCTCTCTTTAAAGTTCAGTTATTCTATCAAGGAAAAAAGAAAGAAGTAATGTTCACTGACCTCCCATGACCCAGATATGGTGCTAGTTACTTTACATCCTTGTGAATTTCTTGAGGTTGAGACTTGTTCATCTTATCTCCTCCCAAATACTAAAGAATAAAGTTCCAAGGAGCTTGGTTCTTACACTTTTTCTCCTGCTGTCCTAACTCTTGGATGATCTCATCCAGTCATATTTTTGAATCTCATTCATATCCTGATAGCTCCCAAATTTATGTCACCAGTTCTGACCTCTCTCTAGAACTCTAAACTCACATATCTCCTCTTAGCATCTTAAACTCAGCCTGTTCAAAACTGAACTTAAAACTTCCTTGGAGCTGGCACTGTGGCACAGTGGGTAAAGCCGCAGCTAGAAGATTCTCTTTCTCTCTCTCTCTCTCTCTCTCTCTCTCTCTCTGCCTCTAGCTTTCTGTAGCTCTGCCTTTCAAATAAATAAATAAATATTTTTTAAAAAAAGTAAAAAACAAACAAAACCCCTTTCTTTTCCACCAGAACCTTTTTGTTCCAAATCACTGTGATGATGGCAACATTCATTCAGTTGCTCAGACAAAAAATAACTGGAGATTTGTGGGTTTTTTTTTACTGACTTCTCTCCTCTCATACTACACATCAGAAAATTCTATTAACTTTATCTTCAAACTGTATTGCCAGTCTAAGCATCTCTATCCCTACCCTAGTCATTATCCTCTCTCCTAACTTGTCCTTACTCTTCCTGACACCATGCTTGTCTGCTCCCCCATCCCAGTGTATTCTCCATGCAATAGTCAAAGTGATCCTTGGAAAATATAAATTATATATGTATGTATATGTATGGACATATATACCCTCTAGAGGCTTCCTGCGACTCTTAGAACAAAATTTAAATCTCTTTCCAATGCCTCCAATGTCCCACATCTGGCCCTTGCCTACCTCTCTGATCCTCACTCCCTTGAACTTGCAAGCATGCCCCTGCCACGTATCTTTCTCATCCCCTCTGCTGGAATGCTCTCCTATCAAAAAGGTACTTAGCCTTCTCCTTTACTTTGTTTCCTCTTATACTGTAATGTCACTTCTTCAGAGAAGGCATCTCTGGCCACTCTGTTTAGAGTAGACCTGCTCTTTCCCCTTTATTTCCTGTCCTTTATCAACTGTTTCCCTATAGCACTTACTAATGCCTGATATTATACTTATTGATCTGGTTAGGTTTTTTTTTTTTGGTTTGTTTGTTTTGCTTAGCTCCTTCAACAGAACATGTTTAATTCATTGAGCCAAACATTTACTAAGTGAATGAATTCATTTTTGTATCCCTTGCAATAATTTTTAATTACAAGTCTGGAACATAGGAACTATTCAATAATGTCTTGTCATATCATCTCAATTAATTATTATTAACTTGAGATGTAAATATTTTTCTCTTTTTACAGAGACATGATGTGAATTGTGTAAGAGCACCCAAAGGAGCAAAAGTTGGCTTCCTGATCTCTGCAACTTTGTGGACTCTGTCATTTCCACTTCCCTCTTGGGTTTCCACTTCTCTGTGCTGTGTCTGAGATCTTGAAATTGCTCAAAAGACATATAAGAAGTCAAGAAGAGCTCAGATCAATGAGTTCTAAGCTTTCAGGAACCCAGAGAAACACAGTTGGCAAGCTCCAAGTACTACATCTTCTCATGGTTATAGACAAGAGTATTCTTGACACTTCCCTCCTCCAAGAGCTGTTCCACAATGCATACTGTGAGTTTTCTCTGGGCAATCAACAAAACATCCCAGAACAGTGGTCTGAGGCCAAGTCTAGAAGGCTTCAGAGCCCACATCCGGTTGCAGTTTTCCTCATAACTCAGAAGGGGGATGGTAGACAGACAGGCTAAATATTTTAGATGACGCTCTGTGAGCCATATATGCCTATTTCAGCACCCTTAGGGAGCTCTGGGCAGCAGTGATGATGATGCTTCTTCATAGTTATTGGAAACTTTAGAAAACCAGATCAATTACTTTTCCAAAGGTCTTCATGTCAATAAACCTTTCAAATAAGTCTCCTTCCAAGGCTGCCCGACATAAAAGTCTGTCTTTCCCATGAGTTCACCTTCAGTTACTGCAGTCCAAACTAATCATTCCATCACCTGCTGTCCAGCTTCCCATTCTGACCTTCAGTTATAAAGTTCTTTGATATTGTTTTTGGCTCTTCAGTGGGGACATGGATTGGCTCCCTGACTGGTTTGCCAGCTCCTTGAAGGCAGAGACCACAGCATACAAAGATATTTCCAAGAGTTCCTGGGAAATGTGTATCATGAAAAAAGTTTATTTTGCACCAAAATAAACTTACATTTTCTAGAAATTTCTCACTGGACCACATTCACCCCACCCTTTACTCCCAGCTTTGAATGGAATTCTGTAGGATTAGAGCTGTTTTGCCTCTACCCGATTGAGTGCAGTAACATCTCAATGTGGACTCCCCAGTGACTGGGTCCACTCATTGGTTTGATTCGGAAGCACCAGCTAGTTTTGGACAGTGGAGTTTAGACAGCAAACCCTGAGTCTCAGGAACCTGTTTCCCAATTTTCTCTCTGATCTATGTGACTCAGTTTCCTTCATGGTAAGCTGAAGTGTGACAGTAACTGAGTACTTGGGGAGAGCATTTGGTAAACAGTTAACACTTTGCTTGGTAGGACCACAACCCATGTCAGAGTATGTGGGGTTCAGGTCCTGGCTCTACTCCCAACCCCAGCATTATGCCACAGTGCACTCTGACAGACATCAGGGGATGGCTCAAGTAGTTGGGTCTCTGACAGCCTTATAGGAGATCTGGACTGAGGTCTGGGTTCAAGGCTTTGGCGGGGCCCAGCCCAGGCTACTGCATGCATTTATGGAATGAAACAGCATGTGGGAGATTTCTCTCTCTTTTTCTCTTCCAACTTTCAAATAAAATAAAATAAAAATATAAAAGAAGATTACTGTTTATGGCCCTTGTCTATACTCTTGAGGAACAGTGGCTTTTCTACTTACTGCTTGTTGAATTGTTTATTTAGTGGAGGGTTAAACTTGTGATTATAAAGTAAATTGAAAGTAACATTAAACTTGTGATTATAAAGTAAATTGAAATATAAGAAAAGAAGGAGGAGGGAGGGTGGGAGTCTGTGAGTGAAGGAGTCTAGGGTGGGAAGTATCATTATGCTCTTAAAATCGTTTATATGAAAGAAGTGAAATTTGCTCTTTTATATAAATAAAAACTTTTCAAAAGAAGGAATAGGTGCTCAAGAATACTAGAATCAAGTAGAAAAATTTCTCTTTTGTGAATCTCGTCAAACAAGAAATACTGGTAACAGAGGATGCCATTCACTTCACGGAGGGGAAGCCGAAGCTTCTCTCGGAAGAGGGAAGAGGGAGGAGGCTGCTGTGCTTCTCGAGCCCCTGCTGCTGCCCTGTTTGTCCACATTTCCAATCCTTAAACCTCTGTGACTTAAGGCCCTGAGAGTGGACCTAGCAAGATTCTTCAGATCTCCACAGCCTTCTAGGGTGTAAAAGAACAATAAAAATCAGCCTAGTATACTTGAGTTCCCTTAGCATCCCTCCCTCTAAACAGTCTGCCATTCGAGCCTTTTCCAGAGGTAGCGTCCCAGTTAGAAAGAGCAGCTTGAAAGGGTCTCTGTTCAGAGATGGTACTCTTGACTGGAGCAGAACATGCACTTGGAGCTGCTTTTCCAGGAAGGACATCTGTGGAGTGCAGGCAGCAAACCCGGAGTCTCAGGAACTCGGCGGTGGTGCACTCACTGCCAGTACTCATGACTTGAAGGCTGCTAAAGGTGAGGGTGTGTGTTAATTCCTGCTACGCATGGCTTGCCACACGTGCCTCTGCGAGGAGAGTGTCTGCTGTGGAACTTTCTGGAAAAACCCTTGGGAACAGGACCGGCGATGGGAGGTCAGGGGCAGCACACTGGGCAGGAGTCTCTGCCAGTCCTTGAGTGATTGCTGGGGAGCCCATGGCTCACAGGGGTCACAGCTAGATCTGCACTGAGCTGTAGACCCCAGAAGTCAGGGGTTGGTTATATTGCTGGGCTGGATACTGGATTCCACACCAAGTTGGTACTCCTTAAAGGATTGAGCTTGGTGATCATCACAGTTTACACAAAGTCAAGTGGTTAATGAATGAACTAGGAATCAGAGTTTTATATCTATGAGCTAATTATATCTGAGTTTCATAATAACTTGAGGCTATTTATGAGCAAGTATTATTATTATAAGCCACATTCTGCGGATGAGAGGCCTGGCCCTGCATCAAGAAGTAGAATGATGTATTTAAAAGACAGAAAATAAAGAGTTAATTCTTTTGATCTGGTATGTGCAATTCAAAGAAAACTTACTGTAAATAGTGGACGCTAATAGGTGGTTATTTAAAAGAAAATATAGTCCACAATGCCTGGAAATTAGAAGCAGAATTCCTTTTTTATTTAGTAAAGAGTATTTAATATAAACTTTTTAAAAAGGGTTAGACGTGCTTCAATTGTTCTTAAACTGTTTTTGTAACACTGTTGCCATATTTCCAGAATTTTTATGGAAACTTGAGGGGAAAAATTACTCTGTGAACTTTTTCTTATTAAGGCAAATAAATAAATAAAGGTGAAATTTTGTGTATGCATCTGAAGCCCAGATAAGAGTTCCTTTGTGGTTCTCACTAATATAGAAAAATCTATTTAAATTTTCTCACTTCCCCTTTCCTTTCAAACCTGATCCAGTTAGCCTTGGCTCTTATCCCCTCCTTCCCCAGTTCTAAAACCAAATGGAATGTTTGTGCTGAGGGACAAGTCTGTACAGTGACTCAGAGGAAACAAGCATTTATAAACCATGTTTCCCTAAAGCCTCAGTACAAACACAACTGTGGCCCACTTCCAGATCGGACAGCACAACACTCACTAGTGTGGCCCTGGCCAAACTAAGTGTCCAAGGGCCTTAGCCAAAAACAAGACCTGGGCTGCAAATGGCCTTGAGGCACCACCACACCTTGCAGATCTTTCATCTCCAAGCGTCAAAACAACCTGTGCTGGAATGAAGTCAGACGAAGAAGCGTTGTGCTTTGCAGGAATGCACAATTCTCTTGAGTTTTCAGTGTAGCTTGGCGTGACTTCAGCTTCATTACAGGCTAGTCTCTTAATTGTGTCCCTGAGTTTTCTTTTCAGGATAAATGTCTTCCCCTTGAGGCCCAACATAATCATATCTGCCTGGAATACAAAGGGTTACCAGGGCATTTGGTTTTCGCTCTGGAGTCAGCCTGATCTAGTTTTGAATCCCAATTCCTTACTTCGTATTTTCACTTGACAAAGATTTAGGAATACTGACTTTGTGCCAGGCTTGCATGGTTCTAAGAGCTGAGAATGAGGGAGGGAGAAGAGTAGACAGGGCTCCTGTCCTCCTGCTCTGACATCCTAATTAGAGGAACCAGGAGAAACAAACACAAAACACAAAGATCATGTGGCAGGGATGGTGATAACGTCATGGAGATAAATTAGGGAGCTGGTTCCGGTGACCAGAGGCCTCTGCATGATGGAGAGGAGGTGGCTTCTATGGAGCAGAGGCAGCTAAACAGAGACCTGAGTCACATGAAAGATTCAGCAGAATAAGAACACGCCTGGGGCCAGCGATATGGCATAGTGGGTAAGACACCACCTACAGTGCCGGCATCCCATAGGGGCACCAGTTCACGTTCCGGCGGCTCCACTTCTGATCCAGCTCTTTGCTATGGCCTGGGAAAGCAATTGAAGATGGCCAAAGGCTTTGGGCCCCTGCACCTGTGTGGGAGACCTGGAAGAAGCCCCTGGCTCCTGGCTTTGGATTGGCTCAGCTCTGGCTATAGCAGCCATTTGGGGAGTGAACCAGCAGATGGAAGTCCTTTCTCTCCATCCCCTCCCCGCCTCCACCTCCTCTCTCTCTCTGCAACTCTGCCTTTCAAATAAACAAACAAAAATCTTCAAAAAAAAAAAAAAACCCATCCCTACTCAGGAACACACAAAGACTTGAAAAAGAAGGAATCTTGGACTGCTCGAGGAACAGAAAGTCTACAGGGTGAGAGAGGGGGCAGTGGTGCAAGATGAATCTGGGACGCATGGAGGATCAAAGATCCACTCATTCTTTGAGAAGGCTCCAGGGAGGGGTGGATCTATATCCCCTCCCCTTTAATCTGAGCTGGCCTCTGAGTGCAGTGACCATGAGCTTATGGTGGAAGTGATGCAGCACCAGTCCTGGCCGTGGCCTATATGATGATTGCCAGCTTCTATCTTGGTTCTCTGAGGCCTTACCAAGGATGAGGGACCTCTTTCTGCCAAGGGCCATTTGGATATTTATAACATCATTCACAGGCCACACAAAATTATCAACTTAAAAATTAGCCTGCTATAGATTAATTGAATTTTTTAAAACGATTTTATTTATTTGAGAGGTAGAGTTACAGACGGTGAGAGGGAGATACAGAGAGAAAGGTCTTCCATCCACTGGTTCACTCCCCAATTGGCTGCAATGGCCAGAGCTGCACTGATCCGAAGCCAGGAGCCAGGAGATTCTTCATAGTCTCCCATGTGGGTGCAGGGGCTCAAGGACTTGGGCCATCTTCTACTGCTTTCCCAGGCAGTAGCAGAGAGCAGGACTGGAAGAGGAGCAGCCAGGACTAGAAACTGCGCCCATATGGGATGACGGCACTGCAGGCAGCGGCTTCACCCACTACAGCACAGTGCTGGCCCCTAGATTCATTGAATTTCAAATCCATCCATCCTGTGGTTATCTTGGTAGGGTCAGACCAAATGGTTTTGCAAGCTGCAGACTGTGCATTCCCCAACCCTGCAACTGATGCATCAGAAGGTTGAGGATCTCTTGCTGAGAGTACATGAAGAAGAGGATGTCACTGAGCCCAGCCTTCCAGGTGCCCCTGCCACAGGGCCAGACAAGTGAGTGTAACCACCCTGGATCAGCTGAGCCACCAAGTGGCTCCAGAAAGTGCCTCACGAGACAAAAAAATCAGCTAAACCAAACCTCACCCAAAGTCCTGACACACAAAATCAGGAGATACAATATTTTGGTGGTTTTAAGCCACTGAGTTTTGGGGGTCAGTACTTTAATAGAGAATAGAGAGACAGGCCACAGTCAGGTTGCTGTGACCTTGAGCCAGGACACAGTGTGGCTTGAGCTGAGTAAGAAACCATGGGGGAGCTTATGTAGGAAATGTGGGGCCTACTACATTCTAAAACTTAACTTCGTCATTTGTTCCTGGCTTCCTACTTCTTTGATCTTGTACAAGTAAACTGAGCTATCCGTGTCTTGGTTTCTCTACCTGAAAAATAAAATAATAGTTTCTACATCATAGGGTTGTTTGGGGATGAAGTAATATAAAATAATTAGCACAGTGCATAGCGCCTGGTTCAGGGCCCGATGAATGGTAGCTGTACCTGTTTCTATTTTTCTGGCTCAGTTCCTACCTGAAGAATCAAGGAGACTCCAGTTCAGGAAGTCCTTAGGGGAATTATATACATGCTCACATCCAGGGGCCTTTGCCACCCCAATTGCCTATCCACCAGGATGGGCCAGCAAAACTGCGATTTGGTATCCTCTATGGCCTCCTCTCCTTTTCTAATGCTGGTTCTGTGAGTTCTTCAAAATGCCAAGCCTGAAAGGACAGTGGTCTAGCCTCTGCATTCCTCTGCAGTGGCTGCTTTGTCACTTCCAGCAGGGCTGTGCCTGGCTGCTGCCACTCATGCTGTCAGGAGATTCCAGTCGTATCCTGCACAAGTGGGACAAACAGCCTCACTCCCTCTCCTTTAGGTGAGAGACTGTCAACAGTGATCCTCTGACCTCCCAGATTCCTGGAGACTACTTTCTATGATACTACTTTCTATGATACTACTATATTAGATATATTAGAGTGTGTGTCAGTCATAACTGTTAGGAGGTGCCAGGCCACCTGACACTGACTGAGTGAGATCACTTACTGGTCTTTCCCATAATCCCACCCTCCCCTTCACTCAGCTTCTACCTCTATCGTCTGTCTATTTAATCAGTTTTTCTTAATGTTCTCTTGGAAAAGATCAGTTCCTCCTTCAGACATGTCCCATAGAAAGAGAAGTGCTCTTGTTTCAATTACTTTTTCTTCTCAGATTTCCATTTCAGAGACTCACAGTACATATCCACAAATCCCATGACATACTCTTGCAAGAAACACTCTTTTGCTTGGCTTAATCCAGTATTTCATAAACAGATTTAATCACAGAGCTCTTGTTTTGAGTCTCTCCTATGAAGAATCAGTGTGCAACAAAATGTTGTTTGAGAAATGCTTCATTTTATTCCCTCACTTCTCTCAACTAGAAAAAATGCTGCAGTAGTTCCAGAACTATGTATTTTTCTGGATTTAAGTTCTAGGTCACATTGAAAGTAGACTGCCTGTGTTTGAGTCTTGAATTCATTATTTACTTGCTACACAACTTCGAGCAAATTACTCTATCCTTACCTTAGTTCTCTTTTGTGTAAAATGAAGATAATTGGTACAATTTTCAATAGGGTCGCTGAGAAGACTAAATGGTAATAGGCATAGAAATTGAATTCTACTCTTTCTGCTTATAATGACATTATCATTACTATTTTTTTAAATTTTTTTATTTTTTATTTTTTTGACAGGCAGAGTGGACAGTGAGAGAGAGAGAGACAGTGAGAAAGGTCTTCCTTTGCCATTGGTTCACCCTCCAGTGGCCGCCGCAGCCAGCGCACTGCAGCTGGTGCACCGCACTGATCCGATGGCAGGAGCCAGGTACTTATCCTGGTCTCCCATGGGGTGCAGGGCCCAAGTACTTGGGCCATCCTCCACTGTATTCCCGGGCCACAGCAGAGGGCTGGCCTGGAAGAGGGGCAACCGGGACAGAATCCAGCGCCCCGACCGGGACTAGAACCTGGTGTGCCGGTGCCGCAAGGCAGAGGATTAGCCTAGTGAGCTGCGGCGACGACCTATCATTACTATTATTATACAAATCCAAAAGAACCATTATCTAGGGTCTACAAATCTTTATGTAAGAATTTTACTTGGGACACAATTGACTCAAGCTAGATTTGTCCAACCTGCACTGAAATAAATCATCCTGTTCTTATTTTGAATCATCACTGCTCTGCAACACCTGACTTTAGATTCACTTTATTATTTATTTGAAAGAGAGAGAAATATATATATATATATATATATATATATATATATATATATAGAGAGAGAGAGAGAGAGAGAGAGAGATGTCTTCACTTCCCAAATGCCCACAACAGCCAGGGCTGGGCTAGGCTGAAACCAGGAACCTAGAACTATATCCATGTCTCCCACATGGGTGGAGAGGCCCAAGCACTTGGAACATATTCCTCTGCTTTCCCAGGCATATTAGGATGGCACTGGATTGGAAGTGGAGCAGCTGGAACTTAAACTGGTGCTCACATGGGACGTTCATTTAACCTGCTACACCACAACACCATTCACCACCCACCCCCATTTTTAAAGATTTATTTCATTATTTATTTGAAATGCAAGTTTAGAGGAAGGGAGGGAGAGAGGGAGGGAGAAAGAGGGAGAGAGAGGGAGAGAGAGGGAGAGAGAGAGGCAGGGAGGGAGGGAGAGAGGGAAGGGGAGAGAGAGAGAGAGAAACATCAGACTTTAGGACAGGAGTTCCATCACTGTTATTTATTTATCACTGAAATCAACTGAGAAATGTGTTAAATGTTCTTCTCCCATTCCTAACACTTATGACATTTATAACACTTATGACAATTACAAAGTATCAATACCGTAACAGAAAAACCCAATGTTGATAGTTCTACTTTAAATATAGACATATGTGTTTATGATATTTCTGCCATTACACATCAAACCTCACTGAAATGAAAACTACTGGACAGGTGTAAGCCTCGTGTTAACCATTTATGCTAAGCACTTAGAGTTCTCTAGTTCATCAGTTCTCCTTTTGTTAGAATAGCTGTGCATGTTGGGGTGAGAACCAGCATTAATCCCATTTTCTCCCATTTTCTAAATGAGGCCTTCAAGGTTATGGAAATTTTATTTTTATATTCCTGAGAGTGGAAGTGGAAGGACAGATGCTAGTTGTGAGGGTGAAGGGAAACATGACTGGGGTGTTTCCAGGATTAGTAGTCATTGTTAAGATGCTTTTTTTCGGCGGGGGGCACTCAGATCCTGCCTAGAAGAATAGGCATAGCAGCCCTTTCATGAGAGTGGGTTCGAATGGGATCTTTTAATTTCCTAAGAGGAAGGCCAATGTTTTATCCTTGAGTGATGTAGAGAAGATCATGGTGGAACTGACTTGGGATAAATGAAAGTTTAGTGATAGAAGAAACACATGGTGTATGGGCCCCTGAGTTTTCTCTGTGTATCAGTCCTCCTTACATCATCTCTATCCAGAGAGGAAGGGCAGGTTAGGCGCTCTATTCAGTGTCCCACGCCTCACTGCAGGCAGCTGCTGAGAAACAGGAAGGATTCTGATTATGATAAAAACACTGCACGAGCCTATCCTTGAAAACTTAGACCTATACTGATGGGGAACGTACATGGTACACTCATTCACTAATCACCTTCAGTGCCCTTACAAACCTCCTGATTTACAAGCACTAAGCTTGCAGGCAGATGTTGTTGTAACTCATGTAATAACAGAAGTGATTTTTATAGAGCAAAGCACAAATTCTCCTTGTAGAATTTTTACTGCAATATTGTCTTTATTCTCTGGTTTCTTGGCTGCATTCTCTCCATTCATGAGCAGCATGTGATTTCCTTACAGTTGGGAAGAGTTGGAGTTCTAAAAGGATCCTGTAACATCCAGTGGGCAGCAAATGTGTGTTGAATGAATGGATGGAGTAAGCAAATGAAATGTTTCTCCTCGTATTTCCCAGGTAAACTATTTGGAATTCATGTTGCTGGACAATTGTTTGGTCTTCCACTTTGTGTACGCATTGAAGATTGATTTTTCTAAAAGTCAACAATCAATTTGGAGCACTAAGCCACTCTTTCTAAAAGTCCATTATATGATGTAAATATGATAAGGCATCTTCTTTCCTACGCATTGCTGTCTTCTTCTCTTCTTCAGAACAATTTCATATTTGACAAAAGCATGAGGAACGGCACCTCTCAAACACAATGCAGACAAACTGCCCACTGCTATTTAATGAAAAGGAAACAAAATTGATCTTACTTGGTACTTCTATTTGAATAAAAATATTTTTAAACCTTCAGGCCAGAAAACTTCCCTAGCGTAATATTGAATGATTGCTTGACATTTCTTTCTTTATAAAAATATCAATATCAACTCTCTAATATATGAGTTTTATCTTCTTTTGCACAAACCATAAAATAATTGTTAGTATATACAATATACAAAGCTCTGTATTGCTGGAGGTCTTCTCAAGAACTTATAATCTGAGATTTATCTCAAAGGGAATAAAAATGAAGTTATAAAAATATTTCTATTGGCAATGTACTTTTTCCTGCTGTTTCACAGAACCAAAGGAATAGAAGAATGATTCACTGGGAAAGCATTTGTTAATAATTTACATATAGAGTATCTTGGAATATTTTTCCTGCAAATGACTTTCTACTGATGAATCTTCCCATAGCTTCTAATTCAAACCATGTATTCTGGGTTTAATATTAGGATTCACTCTTAACTGTCTTGCATGAAGGGCAGAGAATAGATCAAAGACCCCTATGATGACAATAGAAAATAGTTATGAAAAGAAGAACTCAAACCAAGAGAAACATGTCATCGTACATTTCACTATGGACAAAATTGGCATGAGGCTTGTTCTATCAGCATCTGTGAATCCAGGTTAAAAGATTCTTTATGAAAAAAATAATCTTTTAAAACCTCAAGAAAAGCTTTATTTCCCAGCCCTTCATCTTTCGTTGATTTTGTCATTATTGCCATCAAGAATGCAAAGCAAATCATCCACCAGATTTCCAGATCAAGACTCACTCTCCCTTTTTTGGTGTGTGTGTTTTCTTCCCAAATTAAATGAACAACGCCGGTTCCAGTCCCGGCTGCTCCACTTCCAATCCAGTTCTCTGCTATGGCCTGGGAAACCAGTAGAAGATGGGCCAAGTCCTTGGACCCCTGCACCCACGTGGGAAACCAGGAAGAGGCTCGTGGCTCCTGGCTTCAGATTGGCACAGCTCCGGCCGATGCGGCCACTTGGGGAGTGAACAAACAGAAGGAAGATCTTTCTCTCTGTCTTTCCCCCTCACTATCTGTAACTCTAACTCTCAAATAAAATTTTAAAAAATCTTAAAAAAAAAAAAAAAGAAATGAGGTCATGCAAAACCTGAAGAGGCAAATGCTCAAGATCTAGATGATGACAGAGGTGTGCTTCTGTTTTCAAGCCTTTGCCCTGACTTCCCCTCCATTTGTAGTGCCATCCTCCTCTTTTGGAAACCTTTCCCTTCCTTAAAAAACAGCCCTTCTTTTATTATTCAAGTTATAATTATCCTACCATTTGCAACCAAGTGGATGAGACTGGAGAGGATTATGCTAAGTGAAATATGCCAGACCCCAAAAGACAAATATGACATGTTTTCCCTGATTTGTAGCTAATACATACAGTACAAAAAATTTAAGTATATGAGTGAAATTGACATCTTGGGATTTGGTTATTGTTTATAACTCTTGTCTACATTCCTGCTGAGCAGTGGTCTTTCCACTGTTTTCTTGTGGAACTCTTTATGGAGCATTAAGCTTGTGACTAAAAAGCAAATTAAAAATATGCTATCATGAAAATTAGGAAAGAAAGGAAGGAAGGAAGGGGAAGGGAGGTGGGAAGTGTCATTATATTCTTAGAATTCTATCTGTGAACTACATGAAGTCTATTCTTTTTGTATTAATAATAATAATAAAAGAAATTGCTCTCTCCCAGCTCTTCCAGTTCCATGGTTCTACATTTTTCTTGTTTGTAGTAATCCCATGAGAGTTATCACATACAGGCTTGTATTACAGAAATTTATGTTTTTAGCAAAAAATTTCCTTATAGTTCCTGAAACATCCAAACTATATTTGCTTTTATTTTTTGTTTTTGTTTTTGTACTCTTTCTCTGAATAGGTCTCAATATCTGTTTATTGAATGGATGATCGGATAAGTGAATGACTGTAGCAAATGACTGCGTCAAAACTCCAAGGAAAATGTACTGTTTACCACAAGTTAACAAGTCTTTTCCTATGTATTCTACTTCTTGATTCCTGTCAGTTATTATCACCACCATCTTACAACTTAGTAAACCACGGATCAGAGCAGGTGGATAACTTTTCAACCTCAGACAGCAAGTACATGGCAGGGCTGATATTGATATACAGGTCTCAGGCTTCCCACCTAGCATTCTTTCTGTTGTCTCCTTTTGCTTTTTATATTAATTCATTCTCTTTATACTACAGAGTTTATTTAAAAGTTTAATGCCTGTATATTGCACATGGTTTGAGGAAAGACCACTGAGGTTGTTCATATTCTTAAAGAGCTAATTCAACATCTTTCTATGTTTTAATGAGTCTTTGAAGAGCCAGTGCCACTAACGTTTCATTGGATGTTACCCATCTCAGGTGGGGGCTGCATCAGATGATAAACGGCCTGTATCTACCTCCAGAAAGCAGTTTCTCAGTCCTTCTTACCTTGCTTTATGGACATATTTTTTCAAATATCAAACAGATATTCATACATTAAAATGCTTCCATTTTCACACAACAGTTGATTTTTATTATAAATAAGGCTCCTATTACAGTTTGTTTATTATTCATCACACTCCAATATTCATCTGAACCACAGTTATTTGTATATGCCTTTGAGTACTGGATTCTCCAATAACTATGTGGTTACAAAATAATAATATCTCCACTTAAAAGGTAGCCTGACAGAGCGAAATGGGGCTTACCTTGGAGTCTGATGACATGAGACAAAACCCAAGTGGACTATCCGTCTTCCATGGAAACGCTGCATGTCGCTGGGCAATTCCTCAGTGTACCGCATGTGCGTCTTCATTTTTCCATCTACAAAACGAAGGGATTGAAAGTCTGATGTCTAAGTTCTTTCCAACTCTTAAGATTCTAGAGTTTATTTGGTCTTTTTTTTTTAAATAAACCTTACAAAAACTTTTATTTATTTACTCTCATTGCATTGGGCACTCCCCAAAGGCCCACAACAGACAGCGCTGCACCAGGCTGAAGCCAGGAGCTCAGAACTCAATCCGGGTTTCTCACCTGGGTGTCAGGGACTGCAGTACTTGAGCCATCGCTCGCTGCCTCCCAGGTGCACGTTAGTAGGAAGCTGTATTGGAAGCACAGGAGCTAGGAATGGAGTGAGTCACTGCAATACGGGATGCAGGCTTCGCAAGCAGTGTCTCAACTGCCATATGCAACATCCATCTCTTATTTGGTCTTTTAGTTCAGTAGGAAAGTACTGTTCTTCCTAATGGTTATAGGAGGATTAAGTTTATAAAATTAAGGACATGTCCACTGTTGACAAGCTGTGTGAGATTAAATAAAATACGTAAACTCTCCCTTGGTTTGCACATGTATAAGATAGGGATGATATAACTTTTATTGTTTTTACCAGAAAGGTAGAGTTACACACAGAGAGAAGGAGAGGCAGGGAGAGAGGGAGAGGGAGAGGGAGAGGGAGAGGGAGAGGGAGAGGTCTTCCATCCGCGGGTTCACTTCCCAGATGGCCACAATGGCTGGAGCTGTGCTGATCCGAAGCCAGGAGCCAGGAACTTCTTCCAGGTCTCCCACGTGGGTGCAGGGGCCCAAGGACATGGGCCGTCCTCTACTGCTTTCCCAGGCCATAGCAGAGAGCTGGATTGGAAGTGAAGCAGCCGGATCTCAAACCGGTGCCCATATGGGATGTGGGCACTGCAGGCAGCGGCTTTACCTGCTATACCATAGCATCAGCCCCTACATGCAGTCTTTAATGATATCTGGCATACTATAAACAGTTTTTGGGATTTCATGTTTTTCTCCACTTAAGGCAGTATTTGTATTATTAAGACATGTTGCAGATATAGATCATTCATTTTTTGCTGTTGCACAATATTTCACCCTATGGATATGTCATGCAATAGTATTGATCCATTTTCATGAAAAATGAACATTTGGGCTGTTTGTAGAGGTTTTACTATTAAACCCACAAAACCAAACCAGCCATGAGCAAGGCTTATACTTTTCTGGTATACAAGAATTTTTTCTCCTTACTATTTGCCACTACCTACCCTTTTTTGTATATGCACATGTAAAATATATCAAGATATATATAAGCATATTTCACTAAGTTCATGGAAAATGCATTTATCTTTTAATTCCATTTTCCACAAACTTTCTGGAGTAGCTGTGTGTCTTTAAGAAATAATGGACTGTAAAGACAGAATTGATTTGATAAAAGAATGAATGAACAAACAAATATATAAAGTTGTTTTATTTGTTAAGTAAATCATCCTATTAGGATTTTCTATTAATGAAGAAATCATCATATAGAATATTGAAAAGGCACTGAGCAAACTATTCAGGGATCCAGCTTCTAGTCATAGATCTATCACAACTGTGAAACTCTGGGCAAGTTAGTCTTTCTGGACATAAACACTAATATAAAGGGAATGATAATAATAATTTCTGAGTATTGTGAGGATGAACATGGTTTTTTTAAATAAAGTTTTAGACTGTGAATTGATACACATGCATATATGACAGTTATTACTCCTTATGGGAAAAATCATAAAATTTATTGATATTTTTAAAATGAGCCTATAAGATTTTCTTTCTTCAAGAATTTCTGAAGGTAGGGAGGGAACAACAAGGGACTAGAGAGAGTGAGAGAAGACAGTTCAGGGGCCCTAATTTGGTTCACATTATGTATTGGATGTGCAGTGTCAAGGTTTTGCTGCAAAAGCAGGCTATTTTTAACCTCTAGTAAGAATTTCTTTTTAAGTAGGGCAGCCAAGACAGTGCGTTACCCTTTCCAATCAGTCTGCCTAAATGAAATATTCATCTTTTGTGTCAAAATTAAATATGGTTGGGTACTAAGAAGGGGTAGAGTCTCCTGTGGGTGAATCCTTGAAAAGTCCTAGATGTAAAATAACTAGTGGAAATATCCATTTATATTAAATTAGATTGCATATTGCAGAGAAATGAGATTTTCTTGTTTGCTTCTATCTCAGATCCACATGAACAGGCAAAGGCAGAGGGGAAGCCTTTTATCCATCTGTTTCCAGACCTGTGTAATGGATCTGACTTGCTTGTATGTTGCTCAAAGTTAAAAGCTTTGGCTTCTGTTTCATCATCTGTAAAAAGGATTAATGACAACATGGGCCCACTGCTCGTGCTGTAGGACTAAGGATGGTATTGTGAGTGACAGCCCGTTGTAAAGGTTGGAGCTGATACTGATGTCACAGGAACTGAGTCATGTGATTTAGAATCAGGACACTGAAACTCACAGCACACACATGTATTTGTGTGATGAGAACCAGACCCGGGAGCAGACGCAGGAAGTGAGCAGTGGATGTTGCCTTCTTCCTGCTGACCTCACTTTTGCTGGGCGTGCCTCCTTCCTCGCAGGCCTTGTCTTCCTCGGTCACAGCCACCTGCTCAGGGTCTCGCACAGCAGATTTGGCTGTCCCTCTGCCCGACATGTTATCCTGCATCTCCTTCTACCCAGTGTGGCCTTGACCTATCCTTCCTAAAACAACTCCAAGGCTCAGCACAGCAAAAGCCAAAAGGATTGTTTGGACTGGTGTTCCCTCACAGCCTCAAGTACTGAGTTTTGATACAATCCCTGGATGAAGTTTCCATGGCCACAGAGACCCACTGACAGGAGTGAGGAAGAAAAGATCCACTCGGAAGCTTTAACTTTTCCACACGTTGTGCAAGGTCATTGTGACATTTTACATATTCCAGGACCCCTCTGGAAAAAGCACAGGCCTCTCTCAGCCTTTGACAAGGCCTGTGTGACAAAGTTACTATGAGATCATTGTTAATGAGTGTTCATGGAATAGCCTTTATGGCTTTAATTCCATGTCTCACATTCACAGTGAGAATTTAAATGTATCAGGAGAAGAAATAAAGTTCCTTAAGGAAAAAAGAGATGTTTAAAATTTTTAATTAAATATGGACAAGCATGCCTGGATTGGAAGTAAACAGAAAACCTACTCTAAGAGTCATTTTGCCTCCCCCTCTCTCTTGGGGCCCTATATAGTTTTTCTCACATGGTTTCAGCTTCTCTCCACATTATTCTCCGTACTTTTCTTCATATTTTCCAGGATAAATCCCAGAAGAACTTAGCTTGGCTGGCTTAGCTCATAATTACTGCCCTTGTTGGACAAGACACTTGAACAAAGTCACCTAGTAGGTTTCCAGTCCACCCACTCTTAAACCAAGCAGCAGCCCAAATGTGCCTGCCTGGGCAGGGCTGAGGGTTTTCAGGTTTTCAGTAGATGAGAAAATGACTGGCAGATCCAGGACATTGAAGTGTCAGGGCCCATTGAGCGTGAGGGAGGGAAATTGCTTTGGGTACATCGATGTCTTAGAGAGGCCCCATCAAGACACCATGGTACAGTCCCTCCTTCTCTCATCTCTACCTTGAACAAGGCTGTTCCTGCAGATGAGACATCTCTCTCTCTCTCTCTTTCTCTCTCTCTTTCTCCCTCTCTCCCTCTCTCAGATATATATTCAATTTCTCAAAAATGCCACAAAGAGGAGGGCAAATAGTAAGGGCAAAGCAGCTCCAAAGATTCAACTTAAGATTGCTGGAATTTTGATCCAATATTTAGTTTTATTTTTTAATTAACTTATTTATTTGAGCAGTAAAGATGGGAAGATAGAGAGAGTAAGAGAGAGAAAGAGAGAGAGAATCTCATCTGCTGGTTCAGTTCCCAAATGCCTACAAAAGCCAGGGCTGGGCCAGGCCAAAGCTGGGAGTCAGGAGACCAAATAGCCTCTCACATGGGTGGTAGGGACCCAGTAACTTGAGCCATCATCCCCTGCCTCCCATGGTGCATATTAGCAGGAAGCTGAGACCTGGCATGTGACGTGGAATGCAGGTGTCTTGGGCAGCATCTTAACCACAAGACCAAACACCTTCCTTGCTGGCTGAAATTTTATTTCCCAACTCAAATCCAAGATGCTATTCTTCCACTTACCAACTATGATAACTTGAAAAACTTAAGTACTTATTTAAGTATTCACTTCCATGCTTTTGTGAGGATTAAATGGGGGAATATACGCAAAGTCCTTTACTCTGCCCTCAGCATATTCAAGTGTTCCATATATTTTAGCGATTTTTATTGTTTCTGAATGATTACTTCATTGGCTAACTCTCTAAACATGTAACTTAATTAACATCTATCAGTGTTTTATTTGTGCATATTTCATGAAAGCACTTAAGGAGCACCAAATTGACTTCAAATTTTCAAAATTAAAGTGATTTTAAAATTTTAACAACCAACTTATTTAAAATGCTATTTCTTAAACAAAACCAGTCCCCACAATTGCATAATCTTAGAGTATCCATGAGTGTTAGCATTGCTTTAAACTGTAGACTAAAGAATTTTTTTTTTTTTTTGACAGGCAGAGTGGACAGTGAGAGAGAGAGACAGAGAGAAAGGTCTTCCTTAGCCGTTGGTTCACCCTCCAATGGCTGCCGCGGCCAGCACACTGTGGCCGGCGCACTGCGCTGATCTGATGGCAGCAGCCAGGTACTTATCCTGGTCTCCCATGGGGTGCAGGGCCCAAGCACTTGGGCCATCCTCCACTGCACTCCCTGGCCACAGCAGAGAGCTGGCCTGGAAGAGAGGCAACTGGGACAGAATTCGGCGCCCCGACAGGGACTAGAACCCTGTGTGCCTGCACCGCAAGGCGGAGGATTAGCCTAGTGAGCCGCGGCACCAGCTTAAACTGTAGACTAAAGAAATTTTAAAAAAATTCATGATAATGAATATATGCTGTTGAGGTGGAATTTCACTTGAAAATAAATTTATAAATACTGATAAAAGCTCAGCTTTTGAATAGACTGAGATATTGTGCCAAAAAGAAATTGTCAAGTTTTAGAAAGCATATAGTGCTTAAAGGTTATGAATCTGTGTAATTTTTATGTGACATTTCTTCTCAAAACAAATATAAGACTGTTTTCTCCTTGAATGAAAAATTCTGTGCTAACTCATATCCTTCCCAAACACTCCTTGCCCTGCAATAACTTATCAGTGTGTATACAGGATGGGAAACAAAAAGGTAAGGAAGTAGTTTTCAGTTTCAAGTTTCCACAGGGTTATTATAAATAACAACCAGTGTGTTTGAACAATGGGGTTTTCTAGTTGACTTAATTTTTGGCTTCCCTTTGAATTAACCAAAATATTTTTTTCATTTTGGTCCATGTTAAAAGATGGTGAATTTAAGTGAATCTTAGATAGTTTGGGTTTGTTGGGTGTTGAACATGGCTGTTAATTCTCACACAGGAATTCCAGAAACATTTGTTGACTGGCTTCTCAACTACACATGTATAAGGTAGAGAGCACTGGGCAGAAGATGTCAGCTCCAGGAAATTCTTTAAAACACAGTTTTCAAACACTTTTTATAGCAGCTCACAATAAAAAAGCCAAACACACACACACACACACACACACACACAAACCTATTTCACGGCCGGCGCCGCGGCTCAATAGGCTAATCCTCTGCCTAGCGGCGCCGGCACACCGGGTTCTAGTCCCGGTCGGGGCGCCGGATTCTGTCCCGGTTGCCCCTCTTCCAGGCCAGCCCTCTGCTGTGGCCAGGGAGTGCAGTGGAGGATGGCCCAAGTGCTTGGGCCCTGCACCCCATGGGAGACCAGGATAAGTACCTGGCTCCTGCCATCGGATCAGTGTGGTGCGCCGGCCGCAGCGCGCCGGCCGCAGCGGCCATTGGAGGGTGAACCAACGGCAAAGGAAGACCTTTCTCTCTGTCTCTCTCTCTCTCACTGTCCACTCTGCCTATCAAAAAATTTAAAAAAAAAAAAAAAAACCTATTTCACATCACTAGTTGCTGTCAACAAACGTGTTTGTGTGTGTCCATATAAACATCTGAAATGAGAATTCTGTAGGACTGCACTTACCAGCTGCAATGCATTCTGATTATTTTTGGCCTTTTCCATTTCATTTTTAGAACAGAATGCTATCTGTGACCTTTTGAATTGATTTCAAGACCTATCAATAGATCATGACCTTTAGTTTGAAATATGTGGCTTTAAAAACAAATGTGTTATAGCAACATATTTTCTTGTCATTTTGTATAAATCATCTAAGTGTTGGACTCAGGAAAAAAAGGTTCTGTAGCTGCTGCTTGAACCTGCTATACCACAATGCCAGCTCCAGAATTTCTTGGTTAATACAAAATTTTTTTTGACAGGCAGAGTTAGACAGTGAAAGAGACAGCGAAAGTTATAGACAGTGAGAGAGAGACAGAGAGAAAGGTCTTCCTTCCGTTGGTTCACTCCCCTAATGGCCGCCACAGCCATCACTGCGCCATCAGAAGCCAGGAGCCAGTGCTTCCTCCTGGTCTTCCATGTGCTTGCAGGGACCCAAGCACTTGGGCCATCCTCCATTGCCCTCCCAGGCCACAGCAGAGCTGGACTGCAAGAGGAGCAACCGGGACTAGTATCCGGCACCCCAACCAGGACTAGAACCCAGGGTGCCGGCACCACAGGCGGAGGATTAGCCAAGTGAGCCATGGCGCTGGCCAGTTAATACAAATTTTAATATTTGGATTAAATGAAATCAGCATTTTATTACTATTACTTAAACAGCCACTTATCCCAATAATATGAACTTAAAAGTACTAGATGATTTACCAAAGTGATTTTTGAAAATAAAGTTTCAATCAATGATTACACTAAAAATTATGATCTTAAAGTACCTGACATGAAATTAAGATTAAAAAAATAATCCAAGAAAAAATAGGTCATTATGCCACTGACTCCTTTAAGCTCATGCTAAAGTCTGCTCTTCTGCTACTCCTTTGGTTTTGCTGTTTCCTAACATTAGGGGTTACTTCTGTAGCTTCCACTACCTTTCCCTGCAATAGGGTACACAGAGCATGTGTTCTAGAAGAAAACTCATGAACAGAGAGACACTTGGCAGATCAAACTTACACTTGGCAGATCAAACTTTCAAGATCTGAACTTAAGACCTCAAAATTGCTTCTTTTTCTTTCTCTGGCTCCTTGATTAAGGGCTTAAGTTACAGTATTATGGGTATGGATGAGTACTGTAGTGCCAAGGGTATAGCACAAAGTTCTTAGAGGACCTGGAATGCTCATTGTCAAGTTCTGAACTGTCCTTTCAAGCAGGCAAGCTCCCAGTGTTCACTGAGTACCTACGACACACTTTGCCACCCTCATGTTTCTAAAACTATGAAAAACGAAACTGTCTTGGTATGTATTCCAAAACCTCAATTTTTTTTCTTGTGGCCGCCATGTGGCTTTTCAGAGAGTCTGATGGAGACAGTTGTGCAATCTAATCCTGGCCCTCCAGGCACAGCATGTTCCTGGTGGTACAGGAAGTGGTGGGCAGGTCTAGTCTCACACTGATTCCCAGGCCTGACTCACAGAGGCTGTATGATTGAGGACTTACCCCAGCCATGGTTCCTTATTCCAAGGCAATAAAGCCCATATGGCCATTTGGGCTGATGGGTTTGCACCCTCTGGTATCTGCTCCACTGTTACTGTCATACAGAATCACAGGGCATTAGTGATTGCCTGGTGAGGTACAACCATGTAGGGTTGGTCCTGGTTCCAATTCCAACTGGCTTTGTGAGGCAGAGTGCATTACTTGAGGCCTCCAGGTGCCAGTCTCCTATCTGTAATATGGAGGCAATAGTCCAGTCACCCCTCCTCATCTTCAGGTTCTATATCCAAAGATTCAACCAACTATGGAATTGGACAAATACTGCATCCGTGCTGAACATGGACAGACATTTTTTCTATGCAAATACAACACCTTTTTGGGGACTTGAGCATCTGCAAATTTTGGTATCTATTGGGATCATGGAACCAACTCCCTAAGGATAA
Organism: Oryctolagus cuniculus; assembly: GCF_051225735.1. Classification (NCBI taxonomy): domain Eukaryota; kingdom Metazoa; phylum Chordata; class Mammalia; order Lagomorpha; family Leporidae; genus Oryctolagus; species Oryctolagus cuniculus. The sequence continues at coordinate 102,784,749 of NC_142867.1, forward strand.
CTGTACCTACCAAGTAATAATTAGATTAAAAAATAAGAAAATGCGCCAAATGCCTATTATCTGCCAAATAGCATTCTGAGAACTTTTTATTTCATCCATGTTAACTCCACAAATCCTCTCAACAACTGTGTTTTGGCTAAGTTCAAGTGTGAGGGAGGTGCTGTTACACCATTTTCATCATAAAGAGAAGTAATCTGAGATTGATTTGCACAAAAGTGAGCAGGGATTAGCATCCAGGAAGCCTGGTGCCAGAACCTATGCTCTTAATGCAAAGTAGTCAGGTGGGAGTTTAGGAACATAAAACTGTTTAAAAATGGTTCTGCTAGCCGCAAAATCCACTCAATGGATATGTAATAATTTTTCCTTGATACCAACTCTCAGCCTTATGCTAGGTGCTGTGGGAAAGCAAAAATAAGTAAGACGTTGCTATATGTCATGGGAAGTACAATTCACTGGCATCTCTACAAGGAAAAGCAATACACATTGATTGCTACAGGAACTTGGGGGTGGGAGTTTCTGGTGTTGGCTGCTGATCAGCTGAGGGTGAACTAGAATGAGAGGAGAGGTCAAATGTTATTTATTGAACTGAACATGCACTGAATGTATTTGTTCCTCATTAATTCACTCCACAAATGCTTATTAAGAATCTATCTTGTGTCATGTGTCCTTGGGCAGGCTCTGAGTCCTCATCTCAGAGTTCACATCTACTGTTTGTCTTTTTTTTAGGTATTGTCTTCTTTCTCAATTTTGTTTACTGACTATGTTCATTAATAACTCCTAACATTAGTGTTCTAGGGCAGAGAGTATAAATATAGTTTCTATGTGTGTTTTAATTTTGTTTTAAATCAGGATAACAAACTATTAAGTAAAAAATGTTCTTCCTACTCTGATGAAAATACCTTGCAAAGACTTGGAAGGCCAGGTTTGAGCTTGTAAATATCAGCCTGGAGGACTGAATGAGAATTTGGTAGTTTAGAGAGAAAATACTATCCTCTCCTCTGTGTGTGGTCACTCAGTAAGGGACCTTGGCGATATGCCACCTGCATGCAGAAGCTTTGTGCACCTCTCCATATCTTACCAGCAGCCACTTCTTGGCCATCCTTTGGGCCTACCCTAGCCTGTCCTGCAGAAGACTGACCCAGGGAAGAGAAGTATGATAGAGGTCATTGGTAAAGAAATTCTAGTTTCTAGAACCTGAGGCACGGTCTAGATGTAGGGACAGAGGCTGCAAGTACGCACATCTTTATTGCCTCCTGGGGAGGAGTGGATGGAAGAGTCAAGTGTGTTGCCTTTAAGCTGTGGACCTGAAAGCAAGGTCCCATTTGCCTTGCGTTTAACAGTAGCACCTTATATCTTGTGCCTTTTATCTTTGCATTTCTCAGGTGAATAATGAGAACTATATGTTCCTATAAGATCTCTGCCTTAGAATTTCCAAATAGTTATTGTCTTAGGCCTTGCCAAAAAGGGAAAAAACAAAAAATAAAAAAAACAAAAAATGTATTTATCACTCTTGTCTTACTGAGAGCTGCTGCTAAAAAGAAAGAAAAGTTCTCAGATTTTTAACAAACCTAAACCAATGCAGGTGCTGCTAACTTTGCTGTGAATTCTGTAGATACTGTCTGTCCTCATAAACCCAAGGCCGCCTCTAATTTGCTTTATCACTTCTTTTTTTTAGTTTTCTGCAATTTATTTCTTTTTTCTAATCATTACTTTTCCATATCTAATTTGTCTTTAGTTCATAGGCTGCTTCATAGCACCCCATCATTTGTAGTATATTTTAGCTTGAGAATTATAGAAGACCAGGTTTTAAAAAATGTTATTAATGAGGCTTTTCTAATTCAAAACCATACATTAACCCATTATGCCAGGCATCATGCTTGCCCATAGGAAGATCTAGATGAGTAAGAACCAGTTACAGGGGCCAGCGCTGTGGCTCACTTGGTAAGTCCTCCGCCTGCGCGCTGGCATCCCATATAGGTGCCAGGTTCTGGTCCCGGTTGCTCCTCTTCCAGTCCAGCTCTCTGCTGTGGCCCAGGAAGGCAGTGGAGGATGGCCCAGGTGCTTGGGCCCTGCACCCTATGGGAGACCAGGAGGAAGCACCTGGCTCTTGGCTTCGGATTGGCGCAGCGCCGGCTGTGGCGGCCATTTGGGGAGTAAACCAATGGAAGGAAGACCTTTCTCTCTGTCTCTCTCTCTCACTATCTATATCTCTACCTGTCAAAAAAATAAAAAATAAAAAAAAAAGACCCAGTTACAACATACAAATTTCTCACAGGTGGTTGAGAAAGACAGGTCAGCAAATGGATTATAATGAAATGCAGGAAATCCTACTACAACGGGCTATGTGAGGAGAGAGGACTGAAAATCTGATGCCATCTGGGGAAACCCAAGAAGCTTTTACTGACAAGCTGGTACTTCAGCTAGCACTTCATGGTGAGTCGGAGTTTGCCATACTGGTGAGATGACCATCACTGTCCATTTTCCTTTTTAATTTTTTTTTTTGCACTTAGTATGATTCATGAGATGTCTGGACTTTATGTACCCGTTGCTTACAAAATCTAGATGTTGTGTTTTCACTCTTCAGTCCTGTGTCTCATATTTGGGAGACACTTTTCTATATAGGTCTCAGTGTTAGCTCTGTGAAATGAGGACTAATACTGTCTACCTTATGGAGTGGTTTTGAAACAGCTCTCAGGGCACAACCAAGTCAGGGTTCATTTTCTTGGGATGTTAAGAAGTCCTGAGAAAGCAGGGCAGATCTGGTACAGAGACATTAGGATGGGGCCAGGGTCCTGGGCTCCTATTAACTTTCTCTTCTGCCCCTGTTAACATATGGTTTTCCTTATCATGCTTGTTGAGTAACGATCATAAGACAGGCATTCTACCTCCAGCCCTACACCCAATTCAGGAAGAAGGAAGAGGGAAAGATTAAGGAAAATGTAGTGCTAGAAAGAAAGAAAACTTTTACCAATAAATTTCCACCTGATTTCTGCTTATGTGTCACAGACCAGATGTTTTTGTGTGGTCTTCCCTGACTGCAGGGAATCTGAGATTCTAGCTGCGCATTTGGCATCCTGAGCAACACCGGGGTTACAACACTAGAGAGAAGGAGATTGGATACCGTGTAGATGATCGGGAGCCTCTGCTATAGTCTCCCCTCCCGTCCCCAACACAACTAATCCTCAGTGGTTAAAGAAGATACTCAATAAATGTTTGTTCAGTTGAAGTGAGAAAGTTCACACTGCTGCCCTGGACGAAGTCACCATCGTTTCTTGCTACAATAAGAACCTTGTACTGATCTCCTACTCTACACTACTGCCTCTTGACAATCTATTTCTCATCAGGAGTCAAAGTGAACTTTTGTAAGTTGACCTAAATGTAAGAGTGAACACTATAAAATTCTTAGAAGAAAACACAAGGGAAAAGCTACATGATACCAGATTTGGCAATGATCTCTTGGATGATACCAAAATATAAGTAAAAAAGAAAAATGACTTAATAGGCTACATAAAATTAAAAAAAATTTCTGTGTATCAAAATATATAATCAATAGAGTGAAATGGCAATATATATCATGGGAAGAAATATTTGTAAATTGCATTTCTGTTAAAAAGTTAATATCCTGAATAGATACAGAAATTCTACCATTCAACAACAACAAACATGAACAACCCCATTTACAAATGGGAAATTTATTTGAAAAGATCTCTAAAGATATGAATATACTTGTGGCCAATATTCACATGAAAAGATGTAAACATCACTAAGCGTTAGGGAAATGTAAATCAAACCCAGAACGAGATACCATCCCACATTCATTGAAATGACCACTATTAAAAAACAGAGAATACAAGTGTTGGTGAGAATGTGACAAAATTGAAAAACTTTTATATGATTGGTGGAAATGTAAATGATGTAGACACTATGGAAAACAGTATGGCAACTTCTCAAAGTGTTATAAACAGAATGACCATGTGATCTGGCCATTCCACTTTTGGGTATAAACCTACAAGAAGTAAAGGTAGAGTCTTGATGATATGTGTATATTCACATTCATAGCATCACCATTGTCTATTCACAAAATCCCAGACATGGCAACCCAAGTGTCTGCCAATAGATAAATGGCTAAACAAAACATAGTATTTACGTACAATGGAATGCCATTCGGTCTTCAAAAGGGAGTAAATTCTGACACAGGCTACCACATGGACATTATGCTAACTGAAATAAGCCAGTCCCAAAAGAAAAATAATGCATGATTCTACTTATATGAGACACATCAAACTCATAGAGACAGAAAGTAGAATGGAGGTTGCTAGGAGCTAAGGGAAGGGGTTAATGCGGAGTTGTCTAATGGTTGTAGAGAATCAGTTTTGCAAGATGAAAACATTTTGGAGTTTGGAAGCAGAACAAGGCGAATATACTTAATACTACTGAATAGTACATTTAAAAATGGTTAAGATGGTAAATTTTATGTTGTGTGTATTTTACCACAATTAAAAAATATATGTCAGATCATGTTATTTGCATGTGTAGATCTTATAAAAGCTTTTCACTGTAACAGAAGAAAATTCAAATGACCTCTCACAGCCTGCAAGACACAAACTTGGCAGTTGCCTGACTGCATGTAATAGTATTCTCTCTATTCATGTTTCAATGTCACCAACCTTTTCATCTATTTTAAATCTGATAAGCTCACTCCTGCCACACGGCCTTTGCACTGCTCTTCCATTTTCATGGAACATTCTTTGTCTTAGCACACTTGGCTCCTTCTTATCATTCAGGTCTGGGCTCAAATACTTTCTCTTCAAATAGATCCTTCACCAATTCTGTCTAAGGGTGCCCCCTGCCACACTGACTGCTACATTGCCTTCCTTAATTTATTCATAGTGCTTATCACTATGTGAAACTGTAACTTGTTCTTGGGGCTGGCGCTATGGTTTAGTAGTCAAGCTTCTATCTGCAGAACTGGCATCTAATACAGGTGCAGGTTCGTATCCTGGCTGCTCCTCTTCCAATCCAGCTCTCTGCTAATGGCCTGGGAAAGCAGTGGAAGATGGCCAAGTGCTTGGGCCCCTGCACCCACATAGAAGACCCAGAAGAAGCTCCTGGATCCTGGCTTCAGATTGGAAGCCCATTTGGCCTGGGCTTTTGGGGAGTGAACCAGTGGATGAAAGAACTCTGTCTCTGTCTCTTCCTCTGTCTGTAACTCTGCCTCTCAAGTAAGTAAGTAAGTAAGTAAATAAATAAATAAATAAATCATTAAAAAATTGTTCATTATCTGTCTCCTTCAGCAGACAGTAATTCAGATGAAACCAAAGACTTTACTTAATTACTGTATTCTCAAGACCTGAAAGGCTTTGACATTTAATACTTATCAGTTATTGAAACTGGAAATATTTATTGGGTCCTCATTTTGTGCAGGTAAAGCACTACTAGACAAACATATATAAATATTATGTGAACAACTTTGTAATAATCTGCTAGTAGGTATAGCTTTTCTAGGACTGGAATCTTAAGGGCCACGACCTAGTGAGGAGTGCCTGCTTTGGAGGGAGGACAGAGGTGAGGGATGTCATGGGGCTTTGATGACTCATGAGTCCCTGTACCAAGCTTCACCCAAGTTAGTCTAACCATAGACTTAATCTTAGCCAGTTCCTTCGCATGCTTAAGCCAGTTTCAACTGTTTTTTCTTTATTTAAAATTTTTTATTTGTATAATTGAAGATATTTCATGTATCTCATAGATATAGTTTAAGAACCTAATGACACTTCTCACCCCATCCTCCATCCTTCCCTCACTTCCAACCTTCCTCCTATTTCCTTTTTTATTTTTCTTTTAATTTTTTTTGATAATATACTTTTCTTCCTTTGAGAACAATTTTTATCATCAATTGAAGAAGCACCTAAGGAAACAAGAACTGCCACTTGGAACACAGTGTCCTAACCCATAAACACATAGCAGAGTTGCAAAGAGCTATAGACTCTTCCTGCATTGTCAATGGATCACATGTATGCACAAAAGAAGTTGGAGAAAATTGTATTTTCTTGAGTTCTTAGAAAGGAGAGAAAATGTATTTAAGAGAGAGAGAGAACAGAGTCAGCTAGGATAAAGTTGTAATTGCTCTTTGTGTGAAAGGGAAGTTTCCTCATTAATCCAAAGGAAAAAGGAAAGAAGTGATGATAGAGGTATGAGATACCAAAATTAAGCCAGCCCCATAATACCCAAAGTACCAAACTTACAAAATGCTTGGTGCCTGTGGATTTGTGTGGGTTAGGGGCAGAGGGAAGTGGGGGAGACCTGGTGCAGAGGCTGGGTTTAGTGCCTGGGATGGCATGATGTGGAATTCGGGCAATACACATGGAGAAGTCACAGAAAATATAGGGTAGGTGCTGGACATCGCTCTAGCTATAAATTTGGGGTTTGGATCATGTTGGCCCAGATTTCCCAGGGGCAAAGGGCTTAAGATGGTATCTAGTGCATAGCCATATTTTCTTCTATTGCAGTATATATTCTCTGTATAGTACATTTGATTTGTTAATATGAATAACTATATATGTGTGTGTATATATATGTATTATAGCCTTCTCACTTTATACATAAAATTCCTTTATTTTACACAGACCTTACTTCCCAAATCTTTCAGACTATTTTAGGAGGTTTGGCGTATTCTATGCATTTCAACCTATTTTAGAAGCAACAATCTGATGTTCTATAATTCTCATGGACTATGATGATGCCCTCTCAATGCTTTCACAGGAAATTGTTTTCCTCCTAAAAACATGGCCTAATGCCGGAACCTGATACATACGTGGGCCAATGGTCAGTGTCAACTCCAGAAATGTTATGAATTTCCAACATATTATATAATCCAACCTTTCTGAAATGACTGATGACTATTATAAAAGGAAGAAATAATCACAGTGCATGCTGTGACCCATGTCTTGTCACCATTGTAAACTAGAAGAGAGACACTGGTCAGTATCTGGACATGGGGCTAAGTCAAACAGGATGTGTGTACGGAGCTTGACATGTTCTGGGTGCAGTGGCTGACAGACCTTGGGCTGCACGATGACAGTACTTAGGGATACTGGTTGTACCAATCTCATATTCTTACCATTCAGTCCTTTGCCATTTATGTGGTATAGAGTAGAGCATAGAGAGATGGAGAAAATACGATCTCCATGGAAGTGGCAGAACGTGGTGGAAGACATAAGCTTGGGTTCGGTCCTAGTTTCTTCCACTTTACACCTCTGTACTCTTTGCTTCCTTTGTGAGCCTCAGTTGTTTCATCTGTAAAATGGTGGTAGTTAATATCTACTGCAGAATTTTATAAGAAGTAGAAATAAAGCATATAAAGTAGTTAGCATAGTGTCAGTATTTGTATGTTATTACTATTACCATCAATGTATCCATGAACTTATTAATTGATGTTAAAGGCAGAATAAATAGCAAAAATAAAAATGGTAGATAAGAGATTATAGTAAAAACAGCCAAGATGCAGCAGAAAACATCTATACAAAACTACACGCATCATGTAGATGGTTTCATATAAATGTTTTGATTTTGATCTGACTTCTCTATTTTGATTGACAGTCTTGACTTTCCAGTTAGTAAGCTGAAATAGAGGCAGTTGGGTCTTTTTCCTTGATAAAAATGGGGTAGTCCACCTCACAGAAGGACGATATATGTTCTTAATGAATGTTGTACTATGTATAAAGCAGGTAATACATGGTTGTTTATATTTCTTTAATAATAAAAAGAAATTATTTTGAAAAAATTCAGTTCAGCATGGGCCATCAAAAGAAGGAGATACCTTTCTCTGAAGGGAGGAGAGAACTTCCACTTTGACTATGGCCTTGTCTAAATAAGATTGGAGTTGGTGAACTCAAGAGGCTTCCATAGCCTTGGCAGCTCATGACAAGAGCCTAGGGTGATTACTGACGCCATAAACAAGAGTGTCAATTGTTAAGTCAACAATTGAGAGTAATTGTGCACTTACACAGGATTGTGTACAGGAGTCACTGTGCACTTACTCCCCCTGTAGGATCTCTGTCCTTAATGTGTTGTACTATGTGAATTAACAATATAACTAGTACTCAAATAGTACTTTATACTTTGTGTTTCTGTGTGGGTGCAAACTGTTGAAATCTTTACTTAATATATACTAAACTGATCTTCTGTATATAAAGATAATTGAAAATGAATCTTGATGTGAATGGAATGGCAAAGGGAGTAGGAGATGGGATGGTTACGGGTGGGAGGGAGGTTGTGGGGGGGAAAGCCGCTGTAATCCAAAAGTTGTACTTTGGAAATTTATATTTATTAAATAAAAGTTTAAAAAAATCAGTTCAGCAAAGTATTAATAGTTTCTATAAAGCAAACAATTATGACCTTGAAGATATATTACATATATATATTTCTTCTAATGTCTGACTCCAATAAAACACAGTATTTGAAAACAATGCAATCTAAATTATAGTTAAATTCTGCTACAGATTTTTGGAATGACAGATCTGAAACATTTTGAAATAAAAGAAAAATAGAGTTCATCAGAAAAATCCTTGAAAGTTGACAAATGTTTTAAGATGGACTAAACCAAAAGTTAATATTCAGTGTTTTTCCTTCTTACTATCTGTTGAATTCTTTACTTAGTGGAAGGCTAATCTTATGATTATAAAATAAATTGAAACTATGTCATTATAAAAATTAAAAGAAAGACTAAGAAAGGAAGTAGGAGGGAGAGCAGAGTGGGCAATATCACTATGCTCCTAAATCTTTGTAGATGAAATACATGAAATGTGTTCACCTTATATAAATAAAAAGTTGTTGAAAATGTTAATATCCTGAGAGGATGCTGTTATAAAGCTAGAACAAGCCGTTCATGCTTCAGCCTCCTGTCTTGTTCTGGGATTTACTTTTTTTGCCTTTAATCCTATAAAATGATGACTTGTATCATTCTCCAATTGTATCTTGTGTGTCTGTTTCATCGACAGAACAAGATTATGTGGTTTTCCAGAACAGAGACCAGGTCTTGAAACTCTTTTGCTCTAATTACAGCACCAGGAAGAGAGTTCAATATGCAGCAGGCACTCAATGAACAGTTGAGAAAAGCTTCAAATTTTTCATCTTGCTGTAGAAATATTATTCAATTCCATTAATCCATTCTCATTCCAAATAAGAGCCAATAAATGCCTGCATTATTGTGTCATGATCCACATCTAGAAGGAGCTGGAGAGTTCTCAATAACAAAATGAGATCTCTCCTATGATCAACTGTAAAGGTTCATTACTTGGAAACAAAAGAAAACAAACACAGACTCTCTGGGACTCAGGGATGGACAGACTCCACATCCAGCAGTGGTAATGTCTCCTTTCCCATTTGCCGCAGAAGCATTAAAAGGAAGACACGACCCCACCTGGCAGATGGACCTAACTTCCCTACCAGCTCTCCTATTCCGATGACTTCTGGAGGAGAGGGGAGTAAAGCAGAGAAAATTGCTGTGAAGTTCAAGACCAAAGGACTGCTGGCCACATGTGAGGCCCCTGCTCTGGCAGGGCAGCAGCAGTGAGAACGACTGGTGAGGCCAGTTTCCAAATCTGGACTCGGGTTTCAGATCAGAGCAACAGAAGTTAGGGCTGGCTAGGTATGGGGGGGAGGATTTCAGGGTAAAGCAAAGACTTCTACCAGAGGGATAAGAGACTGGAGTTAGCATCAACAGAATCAATGAAGCAAGTGAAGAATTGCATAGAATGGATTTAGGCAAGAGCACGTTGCGTGTGAGTTCACTTGGGGACTTCCATGGTGTGTGAGGACCTCAGTGAGAATTTTCTATCCATGAAGGTTACTGTCCTCCTGCAGGCTTTCTTCCACCATACCCTCTAAAGGTGAAGACGTTTCTGATCCCAGCTTCTTTTAGTATTATTTACACCCATCTTGACCGTCTATCATCTCCATCTTCTAAGACCTATCAGAAATGTCCCAAATGGCCCCCAGCTTTTTCCTACGGATGTCTGTAGGGATGTCATTATAACATCTGTCCTGTTTAGTTTGTGATCTGTATGTCCTCTATTTCCATCAGTAGTCACAGGTCTTAGGTCATGTTTATATTACGAGTGCCTTGCAGGGCAGGCAAGGATGTCTCCTCACAATCTACTCATGAAAGCCTTGGCAGCAAATAGCACTGTATCCCAACCCGGGGAAGCACTTCATTGTTCTTCACAGCTAGAAGCCTGGGAATAAAATATATATTAGAATGTGCAGAACTCCAGAGTCAGGCTCAGAATAAACTGGTTGATTCCAACTCTCAATTTCTCTAGGCCACAGTGCAAACACAAAATTAAGGAAAAAGAAAAGATAACCATATAACAAGGAAGATGATGGTAGTAATACACACCTTAACTAACATGTACTTGGACATCTCAAAAAGTTCATGGAAGATAGAATTAAAAGATAAGCTTCATTTTGGTGCAAAAATGTTTTAAAACCCATGCATTTTTTTCATAAATAAGCATTTTCTATGAAATTGTAGAATACCTTATATAAGTGGATTTCAATTGTTTTCACCAAAATCAAATTTATCTTTTAATTTCATTTTCTCTGAACTTTTTGAAGTCTTCTTGTATTGAACATTTATTACATAATAAGGCACTAAGCATGTATATTATCTCCTTTTCTTACCAGAAATCTTTTGAGGTGAATGTTGTTTTCATTCCACCTTACATACAAGAAAACTGAGTCTTAGAGGGTTTAAGTAACATGCTCAGATTTGCAAAGCTAGTGAGTATTAAATATTAATTCAAATCCAGCTCTAACATACCCCCTAGCTCTTGTCTTCATCCACTAAACTACTGCTTCTCAAGGTTCCCACTACTTCTGAAATTGCCATTGAAACAAACAAGCAAAAACTTAGAGTGAACAAAATCCTGGTGTGCTGTTTAGTCCTGCTAAGCCACACTGTCAGGGATGAGCAAGGTGGCGGTGCCTTTTCCCTCCACAAAGTCACTGGAGACAGGCTTCTGTGAACATGTCCTTGTTTATTCACAAGCACGTACATTATAAAAGGGGCATAACCAATTCTGGGGAACACTAACCATAAGGTAGAATGGACACTGGTGCCAATATTCCGATCCAATCAGCTTGAAAGTCAGATAGACAGGATGGCTCCCCAGGTGGGCCTAATGGGCCTGGGTTGCACCCCAGAGAAGTTTACCTGATTGGCAGAAGGCGGGGTGGGGAGAATGTGCCTGGGCTCAGGTAGCTGCTGAGATCACCCACACTCGTGAACAAACAAACTCTAGAAACTTGAACAGGGCTACTACTTGACGTCAGTGGACGATCCATCAACACTGAAAGCAGGTCAGGAATCGCAAAGGTGTTTGCTAGTGAGCCCCCACAGTCCCTGCCTGCATCCAGGGCTTGTGATCACCCAGAAGTACATACTGTGTGTAGGATGCAGACATCACATCTCTGTTCTGCAGCATAAGTGGCTGTGCTGGCAAATGAGAGCTGTTGCCCAGGGAACATTCCTCAAGTGAGCTTGATAAGCACTTGTAGCTGTTTGATGTCATTTAATGACTGCTATTACTATAAAAGAGTCTGATCACTATGACAAAGTAGTAAATTTAGGAAACTATACCTCCCTCAAAAAATTAATTCAAGTCTCCGTGCACCTCTTAGGGCCAAGCTGACAGGACACTGAGGGTACGTTAGGAACGTGTGGGAATGGAGCAGACAGATGAAAAACAAGGTGATGAGCACTCTGCTGAGGGGGCTCAGTGCACTGAGGTTACAGAATACGCTGATCCAAAAATGATGTCAAGGAGGAATTAAGTTTAGGGCTGAAGTTCCCTTACGAGAGGCCCTGTGTTCACTTTCCAGAAATCCACCACAGGACGTGAGTGTAACTCAGCAGCACACATTTATGCTCTGTCTAAAAGTGACACTGGAAAACAGATGCTGCCGGAAACAGAAAAATATGTCACATATCCATGTGACCCTTTCTGGATCTTCTGAGTGTCTTTTAAGCTTTCTCTGAAGGACAGTGTGGTTTCGGAAGGTAGGTCATAAACATTTGCATGGACATTTTTAATATAATGAAAACATGGAATTGGAATGTACCATTTAATTGGTTAGGGCAAACTAACTGTTATTAACAGATACAACAACAAGTCCATGTACGTTTCAGGCAGAATGGAGATGCCATTCTGCAAATCAAGTAGGGACTCATGTTAATGGAAGTTCCATCATTTGACAGTTCAGGAATGCCTTATGCATGGATATCTCTCTAGTGCAAGGGGAAACTATCATGGAAGATCTTGTAGAAGAGGATTTTATGGGTGGGGTTGGCCAGGACGTGACATAAATAACCTCTGCCCACATCCAGTCTTTGGCCACTGCTAAGCATCCCAGAGCAGTTAGGAAAAATAATCCAGCTGATTGCCCAGGGAGAAGAGGAATGCTTTGAGAAACAGCCAACAGTCCCTGCCACCACCATGGATGGAGAAGGCAGAACCAAACCAGGGAGGCCTTTTGGAGACCAAACTTAGTGAGGTTAAAGGTGGAGAGAAGAAAAAAGATGTTGACTGCTCTGATGACAGTTTCAGTTCTCCTCCACATCACCCATGGAACAAGCCTAATTCTCCAAGTGGCAAACACCTCTTGAAATTGCAGATTGAAGTTTGTAGGAAATCTGTGTAGGTGTTTATGCCATCTATAGCTTTATCATTGCACTTATAACATCATATTCAAATGCTATAATTTCAAACATTTTCAGTTGTGTCAGGTACCAGAGTCAATTCACCAAAGTTCACATAAATGAAGATGTTTGAACCTCAAAGTCTCATGTTCATCTTAGAGGTGGATGGATTAAGGGTGGAGACTTGATGCAATTATGATGTCATGGAAGTAGGACTAAAGGGAGGCCTTGAGGTTGTTGTGGCCTGACCATGAGAAGGTAGGTCTTGCGAGAGGATTGTTTATTTAAGCCGAGTTTGTCCAAGCTCCCTCCCTGCTTCTTGAATCACGAGGGGGGTCCTCCCTTGGCATCAGCTGCACCAGCTCTTTTCATTAGGCTCCAGACTAACGAGTCATCTGATCTTGGACTGTGAACCTCCAAAACTCTAAGATGAAATAAACCTCCTTCCCTTCTAAGTATTACATCTCAGCATCTCAGGTATTTGTTAAAGTAACTGAAAAACAAATAAACAAAAAAGCAAAGCATAACCAAAAAAAAACCTGAATTACACATGCTGCATTTTCTATTTTTTATTTTAGGACACTTTTTGATTTATGCAAAAATTGAGAAGATAGTACAGAGTTCTCAGTTACTCCTATGTTTCTAATCTTACATTGTATAATGTATTTGTATGGTTATTTAGGAGTAGAAGATTATACTCCACATCCTTGAAGGCAGAATATTTATATAAATTATATGGAATTTTTCTGCATGAGAGAACTACATTGCATTTTTAAACAGAGTAAAAGTGTATAAAGATTAAATTATTGTTATAGAACATTAAATTGTTGAATACATGTTTCACTTTTTTATATCTTCTTCAACATCCATTATTTATTCATTTTTAAATTCATTTTAAAAGTTTATTTGAAAAGCAGCATGATGGGGAGAGGGAAGAGAAAGGGAGAGAGAGAAAAATCTTCCATCTACTGCAGGGGTGCGGAACTTTTCTCTTCCTAGGGCACCTGGATATTTAAAACATCATCTGTGGGCCATACAAAATTATCAACTTAAAATCTAGTCTTCCAGTGATTTATTGAATTTCAAGTCCCAACTGTGGTTCCTGGGCAGGGCCAGATCAAACGATTTTGCTAACCTTATACATCCTGCAAGCCAGATGTTCCCCACCCTTAACTGATTTGTTCCCCAAACGCCAGCAACAGCAGGACTGGGTCAGACCAAAGCCAGGAGCTCTGTCTTGGTATCTCACGTGAGTGACAGGGTCCCAAGTACTTGAGCCATCCTCTGCGGCCTTCCAGGAACATTAGCTGGAAGCTGGATCAGAGGCAGAGGTGGACCTTAACCTCAGGCACTCTGCCCATTTGGGATGCCAGTATCCCTAATGGCAGGCAGCTTAATCTGCTGTGCCACAATGCCTGCCCTGTACACTCATTATTTAATAACAATAGCTAACATTGAGTTGTTATCAAATACAGTCTTCCCAACAAAACTATTGAATAGCAATTCCTATTGTAAGAATGTTGTGCATGAGGAAACTGAAGCTTAGAGAGGTTAGATTGTGATCATTTGTTAACCCAAATCAGAAGCTACTATGCTGCTTAAAAACTTAGATTTTCAGTTTCAGTTAGAATAAGATTGAACCTTTCCTCCTTGGCCTGCTGACCTATATCATTCAGTGCAACTTATTTTTTTTCTATCAAACTTGCTCTCCTTCACTGTGCTCTACCCTTTTTCTGTTTCCATCATCAAATTAATCTTGCCATAAAACCCCTGAACTTTCTGTTCTGGCCCAAGATTTTCAAATATCTAAATCCTTTTGATCCATCAGGTTGCAGGGAACAATCTTACACCTTAAGAGAGGGCTTCCCCCATTCTCCATTTTAGGTGAGTTCTCCACTTGCCTGAAAAACCATTCTCAATCACTTTACCCTGTTTCACTCTCTTCATAGCCGTTGTGATGCTCTGGAATTATTTTGGTAATGCATCTGATTTCCCATCTTCCCCTCTTGCCTGTAAATTCCACAAGAATGATTCTCATGCCTATTTTGTTCACTTTGGTGTTCCCAGAGCCTAGAACAGTATCTGGCACAGAGAGGACACTTGGTAAACATGGCTGGAGGATAAATAAAAGAGTCACTTGACCCAAAGAACAAGACTAACAAGTGGCAGAGTTGGTATTCAAACTCATGTCTTCCTGATAGCAAAACAAGCTTGTAACATTTGCTATAAAGTCTAAAAGGCATCCAGCAGATGATGTTTTGATCCAGAAACAATGTGCTTAGAGCCTGAAGACAAGGACTTGGGAGTTAACTCCCATGGTTGACCTCTGGTCAGGATGCCCCATTTGCCAGCTCTGTCATTAGCAGCAAGCTACCCCACTCTCCACATCTGAGTTTCTCGGTCTATAAAAAGGAATAAAAACCCCACTCCCCTCACTTAGGTTTTCTGAGGATTAAATAAGATAAGCATATGAAAACTGCATTGAAGCTTAGAGACTAAGATAAGAAATTGTTTTCATCGAGAAATAGACAGTTTCTTTGTTGATTCTTCCTAGGCAGTGTTCTTACAAGGAAGAGTTGATAGTGAAGAGAGTAGAACCAGGTTGGAAGGGAGACCCTGAGCTCTTTTTGAACAGGCTTGGATGGCACTATAAGCCTGTATGCTAAGAATGTGGCTCAAATATGGTCTTTGTCACTGTCCACTTAATCAGACTTTGGGAGCAGAATATTACTATACTTGTTGAAGTTTATGTTTTTCCCCTGGCTTGTGGAGATAAATATGCCTGCTATGGGCTGAACTGGGTCCCATTCCCACTCCAAATTAATATATTGAAGTCCTAGATACTGGTACTTCAAAATGACATAATTTTTTTTTGGACTCTGGGTCTTTAAAAAGATAAATGAAAATGAGGCCATCGGGGTGGACCCTAATCCCATGTGATGGGTGTGTTTCTATGAGCATGATATTTGTTCACACGGGGAGACACCTGGGATGTGCACGTACAGAGGAAGAGCCATGTAAGGACACAGTGCAAAGGTGTCCTGCAAGCCCAGGGCAGGGGCCTCTGGAGAAACTACACCTGCCAACACCTGGGTGTTGGACTTCCAGCTCCAGAACTGTGAGGTAATGAATTTCTGTTATTCAAGCCATTTGCCTGGTATTTTGTTGGTGGTATTTTGTCGTAGCAGCCCAAATAGACTAATACACTACTCAAGAGCAAATCTGTCTTCCCAAAACTCAGTGACTCACTCTGTAGTGTAAAGGAGTCTCAGAATGTGGAATGATTACCCTCGGTTGGGATAGGCACCGAGATGTGTCAATAAACGTGTAATTGTGATTGTACCAGCCAATGGTGTTCATGGGTGGATGGACTTCTTCTTCCTTTTCTTCTTTTTTTAAAAATATTTATTTCTTTATTTATTTGGAAGTCAGAGATACAGAGAGAGAGATTTTCCACTCCCCAAATGGCTGCAGTGGCCAGGGCTGGGCCAGGCTGAAGCCAGGAGTCAGGAACTTCTGAGTTTCCCACATGGTCTCCCATGTTGGCGCAAGGCCCCAAGGACTTGGATCATCTTCTGCTGCTTTCCCAAGTGCATTAGCAGGAAGCTGGATGGGAAGTGGAGCAGCCAGGATTTGAACTGGCATGCAGGGTGCCGGCGCTGTGGCATAGCAGGTAAAGCCACCACCTATAGTGCCAGCATCTCGTATGGGTGGCAGTTCGACTCCCAACTGTTCCACTTCAGATTCAGCTCTCTGCTATGGCCTGGGAAAGCCGAAAAAGATGGCCCAAGTCTTTGGGCTCCAGCACCCACGTGGGAGACCCGGAAGAAGCTCCTGGCTCCTGGCTCCTGGATCGGTGCAGCTCCAGCCATTGCGGCCATCTGGGGAGTGAACCAGCCAATGGAAGACCTCTCTGCCTCTCTTTCTATCTCTGTGTAACTCTGATTTTCCAGTAAATAAATAAATCTTAAAAAAAAAAAAAAAAACATAAAAAGAACCAGCACCCACATGGGATGCTGGCACTGTAGGCGGAGGCTTAACCTTCTACGCCCCAGTGCCAGCCACTGGATGGACTTGTTATGCTACTCTGTTAGAAGTTAAGAAATACACAAGGCAAGGGGCTGGCATTGAGGTGCAGGAGGTCAAGCTGCTGCTTGTGATGCTAGAATCCAGTTCTGCTTAGCTTCCCATCTGGCTTCCTGCTAATGTACCTGGGAAACAGCAGATGATGGCCCAAATGCTTTCTTCCCTACAACCCACGTGGGAGACCCAAATGGAGTTCCTGATTCTTGGCTTCAGCCTGGCCCAGTCCTGGGTGTTGCAGGCATATGGAATGTGAACCAGTAGATGGAAGCTCTCTGTCTCTGTCTCTCCCTCTCACTCTACCTTTTGAATAAATAAACCTTTTTTGTAAAGAAATACACAGGCAAGGTGATGAGTCTCTGCTTTAAATAAATGCTTAAAATGTTTTCCTATGTGCTGGGGAGGGGTGAGCAGATCTGGTGTACTCACCTCACTTTACAAAGGAGACAGCAAAATGCTTACTCAAGCTCTTGGAAGCTTGTTCATGGCAGACTTGGAATCAAAACTCAAGTCCTCTGAGTTGTATTGTGGATTCCTGGCCACATCACACTCCAACTAAATATATGAGGGAAAACAACTTCAGGCTTAGTTTTCATTCATATTTTACACTTGTTGCTTACATTTCTCATGTCACATGCTAGTCTTTAGTTCAGCCCTAACTTTGGTTGAAAAGCGTACCAATCTCTTTCTTTTTTTTTTAACTTTTATTTAATGAATATAAATTTCCAAAGTACGATTTATGGATTACAATGGCTTCCCCCACATACCGTCCCTCCCACCCACAACCCTCCCCTTTCCCACTCACTCTCCCCTTCCATTCACATCAAGATTCATTTTCGATTATCTTAATATACAGAAGATCAGCTTAGTATACATTAAGTAAGGATTTCAACAGTTTGCTCTCACACAGAAACATAAAGTGAAAAATAATAGATGATTTTTTTTAAGTGATGATGAAATCAGATCAGACCTATTGTCATGTTTAATCCCAGTGAGAGTCAAGTTGGGAGTTGATAATTTCTTTTTTTTTTTTTTTTACAGAGGATCAGTTTAGTATACATTAAGTAAAGATTTCAACAGTTTGCACCCCCATAGAAACACAAAGTGAAATATATTGTTTGAGTACTCGTTATAGCATTAAATCTCAATGCACAGCACATTAAGGACAGAGATCCTACATGAGGAGTAAGTGCACAGTGACTCCTGTTGTTGACTTTACCAATTGACACTCCTGTCTATGGCATCAGTAGTCTCCCTATGCTCCGGTCATGAGTTTCCAAGGCTATGGAAGCCCTCTGAGTTCTCCGACTCTTCTCTTGTTTAGACAAGGTCATAGTCAAAGTGGAGGTTCTCTCCTCCCTTCAGAGAAAGGTACCTCCTTCTTTGAAGACCTGTTCTTTCCACTGGGAATCTCACTCGCAGAGATCTTTTGCCAGAGTGTCTTGGCTTTCCATGCCTGAAATACTCTCATGGGCTTTTCAGCCAGATCCGAATGCCTTTAGGGCTGATTCTGAGGCCAGAGTGCTATTTAGGACATCTGCCATTCTATGAGTCTGCTGAGTATCTCACTTCCCATGTTGGATCACTCTCCCCTTTATTTATTCCATCGGTTAGTGTTAGCAGGTACTAGACTTGTTTATGTGCTCCCTTTGACTCTTAGTCCTTTCATTATGATCAATTGTGAACTGAAATTGATCACTTGGAATAGTGAGCTGGCATTGGTACATGCCACCTTGATGGGATTGAATTGGAGTCCCCTGGTATGTTTTTAACTCTACCATTTGGGGCAAGTCAGCTTGAGCATGTCCCAAATTATACATGTCTTCCCTCTCTTATTCCCACTCTTATGTTTAACAGGTATCACATTTCAGTTAATTTTTAACACTTAAGAATAACTGTGTATTAATTACAGAATTAAACCAGTCATATTAAGTAGAACAGACAAAAAAACTACTAAGAGGGATAATGTATTAAGTTGTTCATTAACAGTCAGGGCTATGCTGATCAAGTCACCGTTTCCCATAGTGTCCGTTTCACTTCAGGAGGTTTCCTTTTTGGTGTTCAGTCAGTTGTCACCGATCAGGGAGAACATATGGTATTTGTCCCTTTGGGACTGGCTTATTTCACTCAGCATGATGTGTTCCAGATTCCTCCATTTTGTTGCAAATGACTGGATTTCGTTGTTTCTTACTGCGGTATAGTATTCTAAAGAGTACATATCCCATAATTTCTTTATCCAGTCTACTGTTGATGGGCATTTAGGTCGGTTCCAGGTCTTAGCTATTGTGAATTGAGCTGCAATAAACATTAGGGTGCAGACCTCTTTTTTGTTTGCCAATTTAAATTCCTTTGGGTAAATTCCAAGCAATACGAATCTCTTTCTTGTAAGCCAGTGTGTGTTCTTCTTTCTCCAAATCACTGCAAATGTGAGATCTGCTTGCAGAAATGTCCAGAAGTCTTTTGCAGCTGCTGAAGGGCTGGTGAGCTTGGAGTGCAAGTGGAAATAATTCTGAGTCTCTCCCTTGCAGAGCTTATCAACTTAGAAGCCAAGACACAAAAAAGAAATATCTTGAATATCTTGCTGGAGCTTCAGTTAATAGAATTTTGAAATTATTTACTAGGTAGACTCTTTCTTCATTTCCTTATGAACTAAGAGGCTGATCATTTTTTTTAAGATTTATTTATTTTTTATTTGAAAGGCAGAGCTAGAGAGAGAGAGAAAGAGAGAGAGAGGTATCTTCTATCTGCTGGTTCACTCCCCAAATGGCTGCAATGGCTGGAGCTAAGCGGATCCAAAGTCAGAGGCCAAGAGCTTCTTCCAGGCTCCCACGTGGGTACAGGGGCTTAAGAACTTTGGCCATCTTCTACTGCTTTTCCAGGCCACAGCAAAGAGCTGGATCGGAAGTAGAGCAGCCAGGTCTTGAACAAGCGCCGGTATGGGATGTTGGCACTTCAGGAAGCAGCTTTACCCATTTGCCACAGTGCCAGCCCCAAGGCTGATCATTTCTAATTGTGGTATAATACAAGTGACATAAAATGTATTATCTTAACCATTTTTTTTCACAACTCAGTAGTGTTAAGTGTATTTACATTGTTGTATGACCAACCTCCAGAACTTATTTATCTCACAAAACTTGAAACACTACTTCTATTAACTCCCTGTACCTCTCTCTGCCAGGCCCCGGCAACCACCATTCTACACTGTCTCTATGATTTTGACTACTCTAGGTTTCTCATGTAGGTGAGAAAAGACATTATTTTTGTGACTGGGTTATTTCCTTTAGTATAATATCCTCAGGGCTCATCCAGGTTGTAGCATGTGTTGAATTTTCCTTCGTTTTTCATTCTGAATAATATTCCATTGTATGTCTACACCACATTTTATTTGTCCAGTAGGATACTTTCACCTGTCGCTCCACTCTTTGGTTATGTGAATAATTATCTGATGAATTCAGATTTGCAAATATCTCTGTCATACCCTGCTTTCATTTCTTTGGGTTCATACCCAGAAGTGGAATTATATGGAAATTCTGTTTTTCCTTTTTGAGGAATTGCTATACTGTTTTCTACAGTGGTGATGCTATTTAACATTCCCAGATGCACAGGGTTCTAATTTCTCTACATCCTTAGTAGCACCTGTTATTTTCTGTTTCGTTTTGTTTTGTTTTGTTTTTAATGTAGCCGTCCTAATAAGTATTAGGTAGTGCCTCATTGTAGTTTAGATTTCATTTCCTTAATGATTGGTGATATTGTACATCTTCTCACATGCTTGTTAGCAGTTTGTATTTCACATTGGAGAAGTGTGGCTCAAGGTAAGGTTGTATTTCAGTGCTCTGGGAAGTCATTCAAGGGCTTGAAGAAAAGGAGTGATGTGATTTGATGTCCATTTTCAAAGCATTCGTATCTTTGCATTGCTGTAGAAAGTGTGGGGAGGGAGATCATGTGTGGTTCCCATTTTGTGTCCAACCCCCCGCTTGCACAGGTTTTACCACTCACAGACGACAGCAAGCCCCTAAACAGGGCAGGGGTTTGCCCTTTTTTTTCCTGCACCAAGCATCAATCCTGCTCTCTAGAACTGGGGGAGAAGATCAGAGAAGTTGTGAGCAAAGGGGTGTGAAGACAGAAAACCAGGGCTGAATCTTTAGAAGCTGGGATTTTGACTGGAGGTAAAGGAATTGTCCATACTGGCAACACCTTGCCTGTGTCCTTAAAGACCATCCTGCATTTTCCCTGTCCAATGGCAGGTTAGAACTGACGAGGAGTTGATGCCCCTGGCAACAGCCCTCTGCTGACGACAGATAAGAATTGAGAGATAGTCCGAGCTCTCTGCTCTTCATGTGGGATAACACAGACAAGTCCTCAACTGTTTCCCAGAAGACTCGAGCAGGTTGTGGCTCAGTTGCACAGAGCAGATTCTTGCTCAGTACTCACCACTTGTTGGCCTCCTTCCTCCTGTCCCATTTCCGATCCTCCTCCCAGTGTTTCCTGTCTCCACTTGTCATACAGAAGACTGACCCTCCAGTTTTTCTTTCTGGGTCTGCCTCGAGGGTGACCCAACCTAAGATAAAGGGTATGCAGTCTACATGCTGCTAATGATTATTACTTTGGCAATTGAGATCATGCCAGAGGATGTATTTACTGGGTTCTTCCTGAATATTTTCTTGTGAGTTTCCTAGACATAGAGGGCAGCATGAAATTTAGCTTTAACTTGTTAGATACATACTGGGTACAGGAAGAAATGAACTGCCCTTGTTTACATTTTTCTTGCTATCTGTATCTCCATCACTGAAACTTCAGTGTCTGGCTCTGGTAAGCATGCAAGAAATATTTATTGAATGAGTGAAGTGGAGATTATGGTAAAGCACTTGAGATTAGATGAAGTGTGCGTACTTTGTTATTTCTTAGCTGCTTGGAAAACTTGAGGTGACATAATCTTTCTCGGCTTTCCTACATGTTATTTCTTTGCGCCTAAAGTAAAAACTGATCTGGGAGTGGGAAATGAAGTATGTACTGGGGATGTGACCGTCACTTAAGTTTTTCCTTTTAATTTATGTGGACTTAGCTTTCACTCAATTAATTAAATAAATATTGTCCAGCACCTACTAAGTACAAAGTGCTTTGGTAAGGATCTTCTGATACTTGTGCTCTTAAAAATGGCACATTTGCTTCTTTTTAGGAACATGAAGATTTTTTAGAGATTAGATAGTACACTAATGAGTACATAATCCATTGTTTAATTATAGTCATATTAAGTGCTGTGGAATAAA
Organism: Oryctolagus cuniculus; assembly: GCF_051225735.1. Classification (NCBI taxonomy): domain Eukaryota; kingdom Metazoa; phylum Chordata; class Mammalia; order Lagomorpha; family Leporidae; genus Oryctolagus; species Oryctolagus cuniculus. Next base: position 102,806,796 of record NC_142867.1, read on the forward strand.
AGTACAGTGAAGTATCTAACTGTAAACCTAATCTAGTCTAGCAAAATTCAAACAGATCTATAAACTAAAATGATCAAATTAGATGTTTTACTATTTTCTTTTAATTCTGTGACCAAATTCCTATTTTTTTTTTTTTTTTGACAGGCAGAGTGGACAGTGAGAGAGAGAGACAGAGAGAAAGGTCTTCCTTTGCCGTTGGTTCACCCTCCAATGGCCGCCGCGGCCCGCGCGCTGCGGCCAGCGCACCGCGCTGATCCGATGGCAGGAGCCAGGAGCCAGGTGCTTTTCCTGGTCTCCCATGGGGTGCAGGGCCCAAGCACCTGGGCCATCCTCCACTGCACTCCCTGGCCACAGCAGAGAGCTGGCCTGGAAGAGGGGCAACCGGGACAGAATCCGGCTCCCCAACCAGGACTAGAACCTGGTGTGCCGGCGCCGCTAGGCGGAGGATTAGCCTAGTGAGCCGCGGCGCTGGCCCCAAATTCCTATTTTAAACACTGTTTTTAAGCTCTTGTGCTGCAGAGCAATGCAGTGCACTGCAGTGGGCTGCAGCTTTAAGACATGAACCAACTTCTTCAGGTATATAGGACTCTGTAACAGGAGGCACGCAGAGCCCTGGCCCTGGTGACCTAACACTGTTCCTTGCAAGAACATCTGCAGACTTTAAAGACTTGAGGTTGTGATGTCTCTGTATTGTTCCACCTGTTTTTTTTCTCACTTCCCATGCACGCTTTCTTGTTAGCCCATTTTGCCTTATATTTTAACCTGTTGGCAGAACATCTCTGACCTGAATATTACAGGCCATGCAACTGGCCTCTCCATGCAACCAGGCAATGGCAGTAACCAGGAATATGAATTTCAAAGATTAGCATCACAGAATGTTGGTGTTCAGGGTCTTTCTACCTATTAGTGAAGATTCAAGCCCCTTTAGCATCCATGGTAGGTTTGCTTAGGTTCCCTCCTTTCCTTGTGGCTCACCTGTACCTGTACTACTCACCCCTCATACCAAGTGATGGGCACTGCATTGTGCATCCACAGAGGTGACTCTTCTGTGTCTGCTTTCCTCTGGAGCCCAGGCAATCAGGTTGGAGGTGCTGCATAGCACATGTGGTGGTGCGTGTCCCCAGGTTCTGGAGACTTGGTGCTTTATTATAAAATCTTCAGAGACTGAGATATCTTAATCCCACCGTCCGCTGAATTTTGAGTCTTCCTTACATTTGCCCATTATGCAGTGTTTGTAAAAGCCCATAAATGGGGCCACCTAAGGCAGATGTCCCTTTCCGTTCTTGGAACGGCTCTTTGTTACACAGCTCTTCCATACCCTGTGGCAGTAGCTGCCTCACCAGAATGTCCTCTCAGTTATTCCCATTTCTTTTGCTGTGTTCTGTTCCAACATAAGTGTAGCTGGCATTCAGGCCCATTTTACATGTGGTATTTAAACAAAATAACAACAGTGCTCTTTCTTAGCACAGTGATATATAAAACAAACAACCCCTCTACACAGACTGTGCAAATAATAATTGCCTGGCAAGTTAAAAACTTCAATGAAAAAAAAGAAAAAAAAAAAGGAACAAACAAAAAAGTCCCCAAAGCAACCAACACCATAAACACAGTCAAGTCACCACAAGAATGTGTTTCTCCCACTGCAAATATCTCTGCAGGGTCTGTTTCCTACCAAAGGACAATTTTGCGGGGGGGACCCACATTTAAACTTCAAAGCAGATTAAAGTCATGGTGAGCACCAAGCACAGAGAAAGGGACAGAGGAGAGAAAGAAAAGTCAAAAGTGGGGAACGGATTATGCAGAATTAGTGCTCTACTTGGATCAATGTGGCAAGCAAAAAGAAAGGTGACCTTCTTAGGAGAGACAACTGGGGCAAGTGTCTTTTTAAAAGCAGAGGTTTTCTCTCTCATTTTAGTAGTACAAGCATAATTTGCTAAGAAATAATTAGCTCTGCTAAATTTGGAACATCTTACATAAAGGCTTGTACCTAAAATTGGCTAAATACTGCATGTACATTAATTATAATCATTAAAAACAAAAAACCATAGAAATGTAGACATGGATGGCTGTATACTAAATATAGTTCAAGATACTTATTCTTTTGGGGAATTTTTATAACACCAGTCTTGAAATTAATTCTTTAAAAAAACACATTGATTTATCTGAGAAGCAGACAGAGACAAACAGAGAGAGTTTCCATCCACTGGTTTGCTTCCCAAACGCCCACAACAGCCCTAGGCCCAGATGTGGGAGCCAGGAGCTCAATCCAGGTCTCCCACATGTGGGAGGTAGGAACCAAACTACTTGAGCCATCAACACCAGGGTCTGTTTTAGTAGGAAGCTGGAGTCACAAGTAGAGCTGGGCCTTGAACTCAGACACTCCAATGTGGGATGTGGGCATCTTAACCACAAGACCAAACACCTGCCCTTTGATTCACATAGTTGTTCTCAGGATCATACAGATAGCTAAATTTTAAGTACCTGGGGGATAATATTTTTCTATCATCCTATTAGGGCTTAGTTCATAAAATGAGTATAATCATCTCATTTCACAGATGTGAAAATTAAAACTATTTGAAGCTAAGTAAATTATTCAAGTCCACAAAATCAGTAAATGGCAAAGTCAGGTTTGAACACAAGTCAAGGGACTCAGAGTTCATGCATGGGATGTCGGACTGGCTCCAGTGTGTAAAGGGGGACCAATGGAGAGGAAAACAATCCAAGATGGTGACCCTGGGTCTCCTCCTAAGGGAAAACTTGAATCACAGTGAAATGTCATCTGAGATGAGGCCTAAAGGACAGATAGAAAGATAGTAGTCAGATGCTAGTAGCCAACAAGAAGACAGGAAAAGGGGCTCTAGTGTGTGCAAGAGCATGCAGGAAGGAGGGCATACGTGGCACTCTGTCGGTATACATGGAGCACTTGGTGTGAGGGTGGGAGGGACCCAGTGATGGCTGCCACAGTATCTCTCATCTGCATACTCTCTAGAGCCTTGCCACTGGCCTGACCCAGATGGAATCTAATTTTCTTCCCATTGAATATGTGTGGGCCCGTGACTCCCTTGCAGCCAACATGGAATGATGGGAGCGGCACTGAGTGATTTTTGCAGCTATAAAATGTGGAGGCAACTTCTATACTGTGAGCTGGGACCCTCACTTTGGGAGCTTGAGCTTCTAGGTAAGAAGTCCAGTGAGCTTGAGGCCAAGTTTCAGGCCACATGGAAGAGCCAGTGATAGGTATTCTGGCTGCCAGTCTCAAATGAAGTCCCAGCTAATAGTCAGCATCAACCAGTAGACATGTGCATGGAGACACTTACACATTATGATCGCCAGCCGTGAAATGACTCTAGTCTTTAGACCTTCCCAGTTTAGCCCCAGACATCATACAGCAGAAATGCCTGCTTTTTCTGTATCATAGCTGAGCTCCTAAATGGGTGCTTTATGATAAGTTTTGGGATGACCTGTTAACCAGTTATTGTAACTAGAACAAGTTAATTAAATGTGCCTGGAGTGCGGAAGAGCACAATGGTCTGGAAATGTAGCTCCCAGTTTTCTGCATTGTTAAGTGCTGGCTACAGGTTTCTGAAGGGCTGAGGTGACCCAGGGAAGTACAGCCATCCTTTGATATCCATGGAATACTGGCTGCAGGATATCCTCTTCCAACACCAAAATCTGCTTATGCTTAAGTCCATTACATCAAATGGAATAATATTTACATATAACCTATGTGCATTACTTGGTATAACAAATCATCTGTAGATTACTTATATGAGGAATATCCAATCTAAGTGCTATATAAATAGTTATGATACTATATTGTTTTACATTACAGTAAAATACTCTCTATAATACTGCATTGCTTTAGGGAACCATGGCAAGAAACAAAGGTCTGTCCGTGTTTAGTATTGACAATTTTTTTTCTAACATTTTTGACCTGAGATTGGTTGCATCTGCTGGTGCACAGCCTGTGGATATGGGGGCAGGCTGACACAGCATTAAAAGACAAGAGGAGTAAGACTGTAACCCTGGAAACACCAATGCTGAAGAGCTGAAAAAGGTAGGGATCAAGCAGAATATCAAGAAGTAAGCCTCAGAGGAGGAAGCAAACCTGAAAGGAGGATCTAAGGAAGACATTGGGGGAGACTGTTTCATGAAATAAGAGGCCACCACACTCTGATTCCACATAGGGAAAGCACTAGCAGTGTGACACAGGTTTGACAGCCAATGATGACCTGGTCCAGAGCGATTTCACCATAAACATGCTCCAGACATGAGAGAAAGGAGGGCTGCCTGAGATGTGTGAAGATGGGTGTCTTGGAAGTAAGTGTTTAACACATATTTGTTGAGTGAATGAACCTGAGGTGATGAATTAGACACAAGCTGGAAGATGGAAGAGGGAATAGCTGGAGCGTGGGATAGCTGAAGATCAAGGGAGTTTTAGCATCAGGGAAGGGGAAGAGAAATTTTAGCACTTGTGGGCGGGACTATAGAAGCATGTCTCTCCCAGCAGCTGTCCCTTGCTGCCTGCTGCACACCAGTTTCTGGGATAGGGCTTATCCATGCCCCACAGCTACAACTGCTCTAACGTCCCAGCGTGGGGTTCTTCTCACACAGCACAGCACTGACTGGATGAGAGTGGCATGGACGAGTTGCTAACACTTCCCAGCACATGCAAGTCTGTTGTTTAATAAGGGAGCGCAGATTGAAGGAAGGACGAGCAGTCGGCCAACTATAAAACAGGATCACGAACTGTGTCATGGAAAAAGTTAATAACATCTTCTGTCCTGACAGCACCTTCCTTCTTCCAAAAGCCTGTAACACTTTTTCCCTTCAATGTGTTCCGCAATTCACTGAATCCAGGAGAAATAAGCCAAGCCCTTGATGAGTGCACTGGAGGGGACTGGACCTGGAGCTTGGGATAGGGAAAGGAGGAGGGCTACAGAAAACAAGGCAATCCTGACTTGCAATGATGTTCAGAATGAAACGCTGCCGTTTTACCCAAGTAAAAGTGCTTTTCATTAGCATTATACTTTCTGTTTTGCATTATCAATTTAAGCTGGTGTGGGGGTAAATTAACCTGCCACAGATTCCTAACAAGTTGGCTTAAAGATGACTTATGCTAAATACCCAATGTTTACTAAGTAAGAAGAATCTTTATCTGCATTCACACTCTGATAGAGCATTAAAGGAACAGAACTGTAACTTGGCTGCCATTCAGGCTCATTGATTCTCTGTGGGCTGAGGTCTGCCCTGGACGGGAGAAAATTCTAGGTCAGTGGAAAATTATGATTGCTTAAAGCAAGAGAAATGAGTGAATTATGGATTTTTGCCAAATCATGTGCCTAAGAGACCAACTGAGGCTAACCAGGACAGAGTCGTTTAAAAAATGATTATTAAAGTATTCCTGCCTTCTATTTGCTTGCTAATTATGGCAGCGAGTTAGACTTCCAGACTATTATATTCTGAAACCACTTCTTCTGAAAAAATTTTTAAAATCTCCACTAGTATCGAATAACCAACTTTGCAACTTGTTGCAAAGAAAAAACAGTCTTTGGTTCTTCTCTGCGCCCTGGGACCCTGTCTTCAGAAGACTGCACAACACTGGTGTCCTTTTATTATGTCAATGAAACCAAGCGATGGAGCTGCCCACCTGCAGCAGTTCTGCTTAATCGTCATGACACACAAATGTCTGATAATCTGCCTCTCCCCATCTCACCCAACTCCTTATATACCAAAAGCGCATCATAAATATGCTCCAGAACACTGCTTTAATCCTCAACGGGTGTTAGAGTTCAGAAATCATGTTTCTTCTCCTGCTATGGGTAATGGCTTCAGTCAAGAGGAAAGTGAGGGGCTGATGCTGTGGTGTAGCGGGTAAGGGTGCTGCCTGCAGTGCTGGCATCCCATATGGGCGCAGGTTCAAGCCCTGGCTGCTCCACTTCTGATCCAGCTCTCTGCTATGGCCTGGGAAAGCAGTAGAGGACGGCCCAACTCCTTGGACCCCTGCACCCACGTGGGAGACCCGGAGGAAGCTCCTGGTTCCTGCCTTCGAATTCACGCAGCTCCAGCCGTTGTGGTCATTGTGGGAGTGAACCCGCAGATGGAAGACTGTCTTTCTCTCTCTCTCTGCCTTTCCTTCTCTATGTAACTCTGGCTTTAAAGTAAATAAATAAATCTTTTTTTTTTTTAAAGAGGCAAGTGAAAGTCAAGTCCAGGAGCCGTCCCAATGGCTGCACTCACAGACACGCCGGGTTGCAGAACTGGCCCTGGAAAGTGGACACTGTCAGATGGGAGCTCAGTAAGACAGATCCCAGCATGTGTCTGGGGTGACAAGTTTTCAGGCCCTCCTTCCCACCTCAAGCCTTACAAGGGTTAATCTGACAACTGCCAGGGGCCACGGAATGCCATTATTCTAGGTGTGTCTGAGGGTGTATCTGGGTGAGGTTAACACTTGGATCCAAAGGCCCTCCCCAATGTGGGTGAGGCCTCATCCAATCCCTTAAAGCTGGGGTAGGAAACATCCAGCTGGTATCAAGCAAATGAAATCATTTGGTTTGGCCCTGCCAAGGGTGGGACTTGAAACCCAATAAATCTATAGCTGGCTAATTTTTAAGTTGATAATTTTCTATGGCCTAGGAATGATGTTATAAATCTCCAAATGGCCCTTGGCAGCAAAAAAGTTTCCCCACCCCTGCAAAGTCTTGAGAGGAGCCCATGGTCGAGCAGAAGAGAATTTGCTCTTCGCCTGGCTGTCTTCAGTGTGGGACATCGCCCGCCCCTCCCTTCAGATGGCATTCCTTGGTTTGTCCAAGATGTGTATGGGGCAGGGGAGGGGCATACCTGAGTGTGTGCAAGTGGCTCCGTTTCTGTTGGTCCATTATTTATTTATTTATTATTGTCATCTAAACAGTTTCTGTGAGAAACAAATGTTCAAATGTAACAAATTTTTCTTCCTAGTGTTTTCCCACATTTACTTCCTTAAATATTTAATTTTATGGTGGAGTATCATGAGTTCCTAGATTAGAAATGAGTATTATTCTTTTCAGAGAAAACACCCCCAAATCCCCAAGTCCTGATTTTTTAAAAAACATTCAGAGTGCTTATGGGAGACAGTTCCCTGAAATATCATCTGAAGGACCTAAGAATGACATTTTATACGCCATGTCTCTCTGGGGATACCTCAGCATCCATATAAGCTTTCTCTTCTCCAGGTGGAATGCATCCGAATTCTGGGTTTTTCTAGAGGGCAGAAATTAAACATTTTCTTCTATGTACTTTTTTGGGGGGTAGCATGCAAGGTGTCCGGCGCATAACAAATCTTCCCAGGCAGATGAATCAATTAATTCACAGGCTTTTATTGGGGTTCCGCTCCTGGGCGAGGTTCCCCAGTCCCAACAGAGCAACAGACTGGGAGCCGGGGAAGTCACGCATCAGAGATTGGGAGGGCTCCTTTTATAGATTCAGGGCTTGGGGGTTAAAGGCTGAGGCGGGTCTGATCCTCATTGGTTGACCTTTAGGCACCCGCAGGGGCCTTGACAAGGACTTTTCTTCCCCGCAAGTACAGGTAGGGACTTCTCAAATAGTAAATTTTTTATCCTTGGTGTCTCAACCAGTCTGTATTCTGTTAGTCTTTTTTTAATAGATACATTTTGTCAAGGAAATGGGCCATATTTTAGGTTCTATAAAGCAAGGTCTGTGTTTTTAAAGAGTACTAGAAGTATGTTACCTTCTATGCATCTACTGCCCAAAAAATAAGAATTAGTCTTTTTATTGTTGTTGTTGTTATTAGTTTTTAAGTAGCCCAGGAAAAACTCTTAAAGTAAAAAATTAAACTCTGTTCTCTGGTCTTTTTTGAGGTTTTAATTTTTACTTAGCAGATTCTATAGCTGCATTCACTACCAAGTATGAAAAATAGGAAAGATCGATCCCTTTTCAATAACTAGGAAACGTCCTTTTATTTGCTTTAAATAACATTTTCAGAACTTTTATGCAAAACCCATATGAAAAAAATTACTTAGCAAGTGCTTAGTCAAGCATGGCTATTAATAAACCTACATCCATTTCCATATCCATATCCAGTCATGTCATCTATCTGTCTTCCATCATCCATCTAAACCTTCATCCAAACCTCCTCCCAATCACCCATCATCTCTTTCCTCCTCTCTTCCACTTCCTTCTCCTCCTCCTTTTTCCTTCCTTCCTTCCTTCCTTCCTTCCTTCCTTCCTTCCTTCCTTCCCTCTCCCTCTCCCTCTCTCCCTCTCCCTCTCCCTCTCCCTCTCCCTCCCTCCCTCCTCCTCTCCCTCTCACATTCTCTCTTCCCTAACTCTGCTGTAAACTCTAGGAGTACAGAGACTTTACTTATCTCTTTGTGTCCCATAGCACTTAACCAGGAAATCAGACAATGTTTGAAAAATCAAATTATAAAGACATAATTTTCCACATGTCTAAAGAACAAAACCCAAGATATAGAGAGATAACTAGTAGACTTATTAACTTCATCATCACCATTTCTGATTAAAGTAAAATAGATACACTCCTCAAAAAGGATAATAATAAAAACAAACTACCACTTATAAAAGGTGCTACAATAAAAAAGCACATCAACAGACTTTATCATTTGATGTTCCTAATGTGGGATAAACATTATTCTGTTCATCCTACAGATGAGGAAGCTGAGGCTCAAAGAGATTAAGTGGTTTGTCTTAGAAAACACAACCAGTGAGTGCTCAAGTCAGGACTGTCTGCAGACTGAACACTTTTGTCTACATGATGCCCTAAGTGAGGCAAGAGGAAAGCAAATCAGTCAGTTTTTGGTATCATACCAAGCATGTATTGGCATTATATACATGTTTTACCTATGTAATGTTTACTTCTACAAACCTGAGCATCCTGAGTTAATGTCAAAGTGATGCAAAAAAAAATTTCTGAACAATCTCCATCAAACCATGGTAATCTCAAACATAGATAATTGCAACAAAAATGTATTAGAAAGCATTTTGATGTTCTGCCTCACCTGTACAAATGAATGTGCCAAGGAATCCCTAGGCAGTTATATCTACACAAGGTATATACTGGTAAGTGATCACTATCTCAAGAACAGGGTTTGAGTACAGCAAACCACTCTGTGAACCCAGACATTTTTGTGGAACCTGGGGCTTTGCAATCATTCTCCACTCATGAATAGCTCTCTGATAATGTTCTAGGACTTGGCACATTGCAGCCTCTCTACCCTGTTCCCACCTGTGCTTTGGAAATTTTGCTTGTACTTTCAACAATGGGCACCAGAATGAGTCTTGGATTTTTGGAGAAGTATCTGGTGAGTCTGGTTTACTGGAATCTGGACCACATGACTGAGTATAAGCTGCAAATTCCAAACTTCTAAAAGGACAAAATACATGGACAATTAAAAACTCTCTGACAATGGAGTTGGTGAGCTCTGACCTAGGAGAAGACATAGTGACTACTTATATCAGTGGATACCAAGTAGAGAAGACAAATGACAAATGAAAAAATCTTACCCAAGAAGGAAATTTTGGCACCAGGAGCTAACTCACTGGCCCAGTAATTGAATTTTTAACTAAGCACACATATGATTTTTAAACTCTGGGGAAGGAAGGCAACAGGAGTGGATCTGGAGAAGAACTTCATGGAGGTGACTGAGCTTGTTTAGATTCAAGCAAAAAGACAAAGCCTTGCCTCAGGCATGCCTTCCATAAAACAATGCTCTCCTTTTCCTTCTTCCACGGGGTCTAAGTCTATGCTCTCTGCCTAGAGAATTAGTTTCTTCAAGCAACCCCAAGATTAAACATATGCTGATGCTCCATGTCCCTGGAATAAAAATCAGACTCAGAGCATTTCAGGTTTTTTAGGATAGGGTCCAGCCTACCTTCTAGCCTTATTCTCTCTGACCCCCAAACTCATATTTCCAACAGAGCCATTAGTTGTTCCCTGTATATGCACGTCAAACCCCACATATACTAGGTATCTTGTGTCTTTGAAATATCTATTCTGCTGAATATACCCCATCTCTGTATTTCCGGACTCCACTGCCACTCCATGACCCTGCTGGAGTACTTCTCAAGAAAGGATTCCCAATTTCCAGGCTTACACTAACCCACCTATCCAACTGTAAACTGGAACTTCTCGTCCTCATCTGGAATCTGTTATTTACATTCATGTTTTATCTGCCTGGGCTGCTTTTAACTACTCCTGTCTTCACCCAAATGCTTTCTCTGCCTTTTCGTTGCCTTTCTCATGCCCTGGGATGCTGATTCTAAAACTGGCTCCTTTGTCTGTCAGCTTCCATTTGGTTTTGGCCAATGGGAGTTACCAGAAGGAAGATGAGATGTTGGGGAGCACGAACCTTCCTGTTCCTCTTTGTTTCAGCACAGCGGATCTGTCAGCGGTTGTCTTCCTCCAAGATTACAGCTTCTGCCAAGCGAGTCTTCTATTTTTATCAGATCCTAGTTCCTCCCCTTGCTCTTTCGGCCACAGGTAATGGTTTGCCACTGCTGCTCATGTCTAGGCGCCTCAGCAGCCCTTATTTATTCCTGTAGCATGTTCAGGCTGCAGTGGAGAGCCTCTCCATGACAGTTATTCAAGTAATCTCATGAATTGGTTCTGAGGATCAAACGAGACCATATGTGGGAAAGCAGTTTGTATATCTTTGCATGGGATTCAGTGATATGATTCATCATTTAATAATTCAGAAAATAGTGCTATATAAATGAGCTGTTTAGAATAGATTTATTGGATGAATGGGTGGAAAATATCATATTCCATGTCCTTCTTAGAAGCACAGGGAGGAGAATTCACTTATGAGATCATCATGTATTCATACATATAGTCAGCATAGGCCCTAAAACATGTGTTCCTAGCTGAGATCAATTTTGTTCAAATATTCTACAGTCATAATTTTTTAAATCTACTTGTTTTAATGATTACTGAAAAGAAAGTGTTGCAGTTATCCCTTGGATAGGGAGAGAGATAGCAGATACTGGTGGGTGTTGACTTGGGTCTGAGATAAAACTAACATGTTGTGCAGAAGAATGTATTCATTAGGGAAATCACTGCTTCCCACAAGACACCTCTTAATCACCCTGTCCAAATTTTGGAGCTACCACCCTCTTTAACTGCCTTCATCTGAGGAGATCATCTGCACCTTTCTCCATGGGTGTGCAAAGCAATCTTTGGAAAGCTGAGATTGGTTCTGCATTGGTTAAAATGGGCATTTGAAGACAACTGGTGAGTGTCCAGTGTCTGCAAGACTCTGTCAGGCCACAAGATGTAATGGAGTTCATTGTTGGTCCCCCAAGGAATATGTCCACATCTTAATGCCCAGATAAAGTGAATGTAACCTTATTTAGTAGAATAGTATTTACATATATAATTACTTAAGGATCTTTAGAAGAGAGCTTCCTGGATTACCTGGTGGACCATAAATCTAATGACAATTGTCCTTGTAAGAAACAGAAGAGAAGACAAACCCAAGCAATGAGAGATGTTATGACCACACTGAAAGAGTAGGAGTTGGAGAACTCCAATGGACACCAGATCCGGAAAAGGCAAGGAAGAATTCTCCCCAAGCCTGCAAGGGAGTGCAGTCTTGCCAGCATCTGGATTTTTGTACTTCTGGCCTCCAGAACTGTGAGACAATAAACTTTTGTTGCTTTAAGCCACCAAGTTTGTGATGATTTGTTTGCCTCCCTTGGAAACTAATACACAGTATAAACTATGCTTGCAAAACTCCCAGAGGAAACTTCGCTGTGGGTCGTTGTCGTCAGTAAGGCTATGTGTATTGGGGCAATTCAGATCACTGTGAAAGTGGTGAAAGTGATGGTGTGAATTTCTCAAGGGCCTCAGGAGCTTGAAGAGTTGCTGCCACCGTCCATCCCTTGGACAAGCAAGCAAGAGAAATCAACCCCATTCTCAGAGCAGAAGCATAAGAAAGGCACGTAAAGGACACGGGAACTGGAAAGTATATCAAACCACACTGCCAGAGGTGTTTGCAGAAATGACAGTCCTGTCATTCGGTCAAAGAAGCTTTACAAGCCACATATATGAACATATTTAGTTGTAAAATAAATAGGCCTGTGACCATAATTGCCTTGTTGAAAAGAGCTGAAACCACTGAAGAATGCCTGAGATGAGAGCCGGGATGAAGCAGTCCTGAGGTAGCCGTAGAAGAATGCCACAGAACACACAGGGAAGCTCTGTTTAAGGGCAGGAAATTTGTGTTAGAACTGCGCTTAGTGAGGGTTGGAGCCAGATGGACTTGGCAGTTTGTTATTTGTGTGGAGAAAAAAAAAAACAAACCCATTCCACGTGAACATCTTTATGAAGGTGTTTTGAGGCTTGGAATCACCATAGTTACTGGGCACTATTTCTTATTTCCACTAGAAAGCTAGGAAACCGTCCATTATTTACACCACCTCGGCTCCCTCTCCCCAGCCAAAGATACTGCCTAAGGGAATTTGTTCTATTTCCTCCTACAATCATTTCTTTTTGGAGAACCTCAAGTATTCCTTTGACTGAAGAGCAATGCTCTGTAGTAAGTGTTCGGCATCAGTCCCAACCCTTTCCGTTAAGAGTCCTCAGTATTGACCATTTCAGGGACAGAAGTTTTCCCCAATTTCTTCCTTACCTTCTCTTCTCTTGCTCTCCTGAATTCACAACCATAACTTTATTTTCGTTGTGTTCTTACTGTTTGTTAAATACATTGAACAAACACTTGAACTTCTAAAGTGTGTTGGGAGTGGGATCCACAAGCCTGATGCCCTGGGGCAGGGGTGGTCAGTGGACCAGGCGAGCTTCCAGAAGCCAAGCTTGGTGTCAAGCAGTGTGGTCACCTGGAAGTAGATTCAAATGGAAGCTGATGTGAAACTGGCCTAAGAGAAACTGGGAGAGTTATGATGCCAGGCACGAGATCTGAAAGCTGACAGCAGATCAGGAATTCAGGGTCTTCATGGGGGCCTGAGAAGGATGGAAGAGTGCAGCAAGCTGCGAATAGGACATCTAGGACTTGTTTTTATTTGATGCCAGCCAAATGGTACTGGTAGGTCACTCAGCTTAAAGGAGTAGACTCAGGGCAAAGAACATGTTTGGTCAGGGCTTCGTCTGAGCCTCACCCATGATGCTCCTACTGCACTATAATGTGGTAGATGGCATTGCATGGTGAGTGAGCACATAAGAGAGAAAGAGGGTGGGAGCAAGAGAGAACTGAGGAGGCCAACTCACTCTTAGAACAACCCACCCTTGTAACAACTAACCCACTCCCACGATAACTGCATTAATCCATGCATGAGGGTGGAACCCACAAGAGCTGATCACTTCCGAAAGGTCCCAACTCTCAACATGATCACAGTGGCAATTAAATTTCAATGTGAGTTTTGGAGAGGACATTCAAACTGCAGCATACCATTTAGTCTCCACAGATCAATAAGTGCCTGTTGATTTTATTTTCACTTGAGGAAAAGTGCTTTTTTCCATTTCTTACATTGATTCTTTTGAATTTTTACACAGTCAGTAAGTCTTCTCTGATTTCTTAAAGAGAGAGAGAGAACAAAATCTCTCTCAAGCCTTCAGACAAAAATATTTTATGTTACATTAAAGGGTTAATTTACTATTGCTACCACTACCTCTGCCACATGTGCTAAACACGATTTTCTGAATGCCTTTGATATGCAATCACCTCTGACATATCAGAAAATTTTTTTAAAATCGAGAGACATCTACCCAGACTGATTCCAGCAAGGTTCCCCTGGAGACACTGATCTTGCCTAGATCCAGATGCGGATGTATCATCGGAACTGCTGGTGAGGCCAGGAGTTAACAGATGAAGCAGGAAGCAGAAGGCAGCTAAGTGAAACAATGCAGGGCGTGCAGGAGAGGGACCGCTGCGGCCGGAGCGCCACGAAGCACTGAACCATCACTGCTTGCAGCTTTGGGGCAGACAGTAGCTAATACTGCCGCCTAAGTATTGGATCAGATTTACTTCTACACTCCGCATTATACCACAAGCCCAAATAAGAGATAAAAACAAAATCCCACTCCAGGGTAAGGGAATAGATAGTGTATTGAGTTATAGAACTATCTGACAGAAGAAATTCAATGAAAGGAAACATCCTGGAGCTTTTATACTTTGGAGGATCTCACAAAGAGCCACCTACAGCAAAAATCTATTTCTTTAGGTGTTCTATTCCAGGGGTCCCAATGCCTTTTATTAGGTTCCAAGTTCCATAAATCTATGTTTGATTACAGATTCATTACCTGGAAGGAAAAGGGCCCATAGTACCCATGAAAACAATGGCAGAGGTAGCAGTTCCCATGGAGAACATGTGGCATCTCAATACACTTTAAAAAGGTACTCAATAAGCATCATAAACACCTGCTATGCACTATGTTCGGGGCTAGGCATTTCTGGCATAACTGTGAGCAAGTCATGATCTCTACTCTCAAGGAATCACAATACAGCTAGGTTTGCCTACCTTGACAGGAAGTTCAGTACTGTTTATTAGAAAGCATTCTTGGAACCACATGCCTGGGTTTGTGTGGTAGCTGTTTTACTCCCTAGAGAGAATCACTCAACCTCTTTGGACTGCTGTTTCCTAGATGGGAAGTGGGGATAACACATATAAACTGGTGGAGAGGATGAATGAGCTAATAAAAGTGAAGCACTCAGAACACAGCCAGTCACGTAGTGAGGCTCTGTTAGTCTGATGGACAGGCCAGCGGGCGTCACAGAACCACGGAGCACAGTGTTTGTCATGTGGGTGTCAGAGAGGGCCTTCTCCTAGAAAGTGACATCTCCATCGAGAGCAACATGTGAGTAACAGTGAGTGGTGCAATGGGACTCAAAGAAAAAAGGGGACAGAATGTGCGAGGATCAGGCAGGAGCAATGTTGGCACACACCCCACAAATAATTTAATGTTCTTATATTGCCTGGTTCATTTGACCAGAAAAATAGGTTCACAAGTTTGCTGCCTTCACCAGATGACAGATGATTGATTTTTCATTTCTTTCTTTCTTTTTTTTTTTTGCCAGGCAGAGTTAGTGAGAGAGAGAGATAGAGAGATAGTTATAGACAGTGTGAGAGAGACAAAGAGAAAGGTCTTCCTTCCATTGGTTCACTCCCCTAATGGCCGCTATGGCCGGCGCTGCGTCGATCTGAAGCCAGGAGCTGGGTACTTCCTCCCTGTCTCCCATGCGGGTGCAGGGACCCAAGCACTTGGGCCATCCTCCACTGCACTCCCGGGCCGCAGCAGAGAGCTGGACTGGAAGAGGAGCAACCGGGACTAGTGCCCGGCGTCCTAATCGGGACTGGAACCCTGGGTGCCAGCGCCGCAAGCGGAGGATTAGCCAAGTGAGCCAGGGTGCTGGCCAGATGATCGCTTTTTCAACACCTCTTCTGCAAAATCACCCCTCATGACTTTGGTTAGCAGCTCTCCTGGCTGTGTTTCCACACTCCTTAGTGATACAAGTCTCAGGCTGTGTTCACTTGTCTGTCTCCTGAGCCTAGCTGTCAGCTCTAGGGTGACTGGAACTGTATCTGTTACATGTATCCTGGTGTTCCCAACATCGAGAACCCTAACTGGTTTACAATAGGTGCTCAAGAAAAATGTATCGAATAAACATCACATCCTACTTGAAAGAACTCACCCTGACTTCTTCACGATTGTGACGCAGTCTGAGGAGTTCTTCACCAAAACACACTGTCAGAAGAGTCTTACCTTATCCAGCTCTAAATGCTCCATCCTTTTCAGAGAGACCCTTTCATCTCTGCTTTCTTTCAGGTACAAAGGCGTCGGCATGACTTTACCTTCCAGAGTTAAGCTGCTGGTATTTTGCTACACTGAGTTGAGCATTAACAAAGAAAAAACAGTGACCAGAGTATATTTAATTCCACTAAGTCTCAAATTGCTGGAAAACTCAGGATTCATATAAAATATCTCACTCACTATATAGCAACACTGTAAAAGTAAACCTCACAGTGAAGCCCTTTGCTAAATTTGACCCCAAATTTGGTATCATTGCCTTCACATTCAGTAGGCTGTCACAGTTAATTCCCATTCATGCACTTTCCAAGGGCCTGTGCAAGAAGCCCATGGACAACTTAGTCATGGACCTTTTCTTGGTTTTTCTCTTTCCTCCCTCATCTCGAGGTTGGAGCATAGCTGGCCAAGGGACATTTCCACCTCACTCAGAACCACTTAGCACCTTTACACAGTTCCCTGGGAGGTCATTTGGAGGCCAGGGACATCCCCAGTGCATAACCGCACAGTCCATTTTCACATCATAAATATTAGATCTTGTTAAGTAGGGATGAGACACCTATCTGACGAGATGAATTACTGCACGTGCACTGTAGCCAGGAGGGGAAGATGACCTGGGGTCCTTTTAAGGGGGAGTTGGAGGCAGGGAAACTTTACTGTCATTGCACATGCAAGAGTTGCTTCAGGCCTCCTCAAGACATTGCCCCACAAGATACAGGCTAATGATCCATTTATTCAACGAAGATAAATGGGGCACCCACTTTGTGCTTGGCACTATGTTCTAGGCATTAAGAATATGACATACATGATAGACAAAGACTCTGTCCTCATGAGGTTTATATTGTCATTGTGAGACATGGGCAATAAATACACATGGAGCTAAATGAGATGATCCCAGCTAGTGACACCTGCTCTCTCCAAAGCACATAATTCAGGGACATATCACAAACAGTGATCAGGTCAGATGGACCCTTTAGTTAGGGTGGAGAAGATCTCTCTGTAGAGGTGACATGCAAGCAGAGACTGAATGTGGAGAAGGATTCAGTCATATGAAGACCTGGGAGGGGAAGAGAAATTCCAAGCAGAGGACAGTGTTAGAACAGGGGCTAGCTTTATGTTTGCCCCATTTCTATTAGATTCACCAGTCATACCAGAAAAAAAAGCACAAACCTATTTCTTGATTTCCGAGGGTCTCCTAGGAGACAATTCAGGTGGCATCATGTACATTATATATATATTGTGATGTTTTTTCTCTTTTTACAGGGTTTGTTCAAAGACAAAATTCGCAACACATTTCAAGATCTTAGTTGGTTTTCACTTGTGTTTCTAGAATCAGACAACACCTCATTCTATAAAACAGAAAGCGTCCTGAGGAGTGAGGCGAGAATTTTGTTTTATAGAAAAGAAAGGGCTGATGAAAGCAGGATCAGAGAATAGAAAGCACATTGGGGGGCTGGTGCCATGGCGCAGTAGGTTAATCCTCCGCCTGCAGTGCCGACATCCCATATGGGTGCTGGTTCTAGTCCCGGCTGCTCCTCTTCCAGTCCATCTCTCTGCTATGGCCTGGGAAAGCAATGGAAGATGGCCCAAGTCTTAGGGCCCCTGCACCTGCACGAGAGACCCAGAGGAAGCTCCTGGCTCCTGGCTTCAGATCAGCACAGCTCTGGCCGTTGCGGACATTTGGGGAGTGAACCAATGGAAGGAAGACCTTTCTCTCTGTCTCTCCCTCTCACTATCTGTAACTCTACCTCTCAAATAAATAAATAAATAAATTAAAATCTTAAAAAAGAGAGAGCAGATTTGTTGTTTCAAAGTTCCTTGTACTTCCCTTATGAAGGTTAAAGCAGAGAGGGGACTTGCTCCTCACCCTGATTCAGGTACACGGGGCCCCCTTTCCTTGCTGTGAAACTCTTTTTCTGTGGAAAAATGGCCTGTTTCTTCCTTTTATTTTACTTGAGTGGCAGAGTTACAGATAGAGGGAGACACAATGAGAGAGAGGTCTTCCATCTGCTGATTCACTCCCCAGATGACTGCAATGGCCAGAACTGGGCTGATCTGAGGCCTGCAGCGAGGAGCTTCTTCCAGGTCTCTCGTGCAGGTGCAGGGGCCCAAGCTTTCCCAGGCCATAAGTGCAGAGCTTGATCAGAAGAGGAGCATCCAGGACATGAACCTGTGTCCATATGGTATGCCAGTGGTGCAGGCGGAAGCTTAGCCTACTATGCCAACAGTGCCAGCCCCCAGGAAAATTGCCTGGTTTTGAGTTCAGTTTGGACTGGTCTACTGGGGCCTGGGGCAGGGACTCAGCCCAAAACAATGGCCTCCTGTCAATGATAATTAATGGGATATTGGAGCACAACCTCTTAGACAATTGTGGCTGCTTTGATGGGGTGCAGGGAAGGCAGAGCCTATGGTTGGAACCGAGCAAAACACAGGGAGAGAAGTCTGGCTTGATTGCTGTGTGAGGATCTCACAGCATCATAGTAAAAAGAGCCACACTACTAATGTCTTCAAATGCATCATCTTATTTGTCACAGAAACACTATAAGGTGGTGGGTAATTATGCTCTCTTTTTCTAGATGAGGACACCGACATTTTACACTAAGAAGATAAGGACTAGAACTCGAAGAGCAAAACAAACCCAAAACAAAGAAGTGGCGATGAAGAGACTGTTGGAAAGGCGTTGTAGAAGCAGGCAGAGAGAGTCCTGACCCATCCTTTTCACCCTGTTGCTGGAGGTTCTTTTCTCCCCTGGAAAGCACTTTCCCATTAGCTGATCATTTGAGCCTTGATGCATCAGAGTGGATAATACTTCCTGACATTCAACTTCATGGCCCTGCAACATCAAACATTTTAGCCGTCTTTGAACTCTGCGAAATACAGTGACAATAATGTCCGCTAAAACCCTTCACTCAGCCAGGAAACCAGCCTCAGAAAGGAGATGGGCTTCTCTAGATGATACACAGGTATATAATCCTGTGTGATGAAATTCATTTAATGTCATCTAAGTAAAAGTTGAATATCCCGTTCAGTCATTCATTCTTCTTTTTAAATTTTTTACAAGTATTTCTTATTTTAGTTGAGTGGCAGACAGACACAGAGAAAGAGAGAGAGAGCACACACTTCCATCTAATGGTCACTTTCCAAACACCTCCAACAGCTGTGATGGTGTGATAGGGCTGGCGCCAGAGGCAGAAGCCAAGAACATAATCCAGTCTACCACATAGGATTCAGAAACACAAGTATTTGAGCCATGACTCTTGTTGCTTCCAAGCCATGACTGTTGCCTCCAAGCCATGACTTCTGCCTCCAAGGGTCTGCATTGGCGGAAAGACGGATTCAGGAGTCAGCACCAGGAATAGAACCCAGGCAGTCTGATGGAAGACCTGAGCATCCTAATCATTAGGCTAAACTAGTCACGCATTCTTAAAGATTGTTCAGTACTTTATACTCACAGCCATGGTTCTCTTTAACCTCCAAGCTTTCTTTACACTTAGAGCTTAAGAAAAGATCATGCTACACTTTCCTTGGACCATGTACCAAGGCCTAACTTCACAGAAGAAGGCTCCAGAAGGCTCCAGAGGATCTTACAGCAGCACAGCTCCAAGAAGTTGCCTTGATAAAGCCCAATAATTGCTCATCTTTACTAGGGCTATGATTGACGGAAGGGATTTCAGGCAACTCAATGGCAGGCCAGACTCAGTTCTTCACTAGAGAGTAAGTCATTCTGCCAGTGACCCTCTTTCCTGTACTCTTGCTCACAGCAAAGAGGAAGTGAGCATCAAAGAACTCTGGCCTGTGTGCAAGAACTTTATCAGGAGGAAATGCCATAGGATATGCTTTTTCTCTTCCTACATTTGCAAGCACTAATCATGCACATTTTAATTAGTGATCCTGCTGATATAATTTGCCAAAGCTATAGAACACTAAAATACAGAAATGAAAATGTAATTGAACTCTGGTAAAAGGCACATTTAACATTTAATAGTCTAATTCTATGGCAAAGTAAAATTTTTATTTTACTTTTATTTTATTTTTAAGAATGCTACCATTTCTTACATGATTAACTTTATTTATTAATAAAGTACTTTCTGCCTCTAAGCACTGACTAATTTGAAATCATTTTCCTCCTATTTACACTGTACCTTTTATGCAAGTTCCCAGAGTACCTCATAAGTAGTAGAAAATTCTCAAAAGAAAAGAAAGCTAAAACCAGTAGTGCTGGAATGTCTTATTTTCTGAAACCATAGAAATGGACTGAACATAGATTATATTTATATTCACATAAATTAACATTTAATTCTCAGGGTTTCTCTATGGATCAAAATATTATTAATGGTTATTAACTCCAAATTGGATGAGGACTGCAAGCCTACTGGAAATTAAATGATTTGTCCAAGGTCCTACAGCAGTTAAGTAGTAGAGCCAGGATTTGAAGGGAGACAGTCTGGCTTCAGAATCTGAGCTAGTACCCACCATATTAAGGGACTTCTCACTGTTGTATTTCCTCTACCACAAAATATGTAAAACCATACCTTTCCAAAATTTCTAGAGTGTAGTGCTACATTTATGAAACCCTCACCTTCTGATACCTTTTATTATAAATGGTCTGTTTTTTTTCTCTTTTAAGATATATTACAAAGGGAATATTTATTATATACACAAAGATGCAAATAATGAAGGAGTATTAAAAATAAAAAGTCATGGCCTGGTTTTAAAGGACTCCCATTACCTAGGTGATAGTCTATGATATTTTTTTAAATCTGTATTGCTATCTATTGCCAGTGATGATGTGATAACCCTCAGGTGCTCCTCTGCCTGCCCCCCCCCCCGCCACTATTCTTTATTTGCCTATTTATTTATTTGAAGACGTCACTCCTTGCCAATGCATTACCTAGACATGGTCGGTCGGTCTCTCTCTCTCTCTTTCTCTCTCCCTCTCTCTTGAAGTTTCCTGAAGACTGAAGACCACATGAGTGTATTTTTTTACATGGTGTATGTTTCTTCATCAGGTAAGACAAAAAGCAAACTGAACATTACAAATAATAGGACTGCATGCAGGGAACATCAAACACATATCCAAGCAGAGAGAATTTGCTGCATTTTTGATGAATTCATTGGAAGGTTTTGATGTTTTAGAACTAGAAACCATCTTGTAAGTAATTGCATCCAAATCATTATTTCACAAGTGAGACTTAAAGAAATGCAGAAAAAAAGAAAACCTACTTCAGCACCAGACAGATGAGTTTAAATTTTGGCTCTACAAGTAGCTGGCTGTGCAATACTATAAATTGCCCTAACCTCTCTGAACCTCCGTTTCCTTTTCTTTAAAGCTGTGAGCACTATTACACTTTGCTGCCACTGCTGTCCCTCTATTTCAAAGCATCATGATCCCTTGCCTGAATTCTGAATAGCCCCTTGACTTTTACTCTCTGTAATTTCTCAGCAACCAGAGTGGATGTTAGAGAAATGTAAATTAGATCATGTCACACTTAAAGTTCTTCACAGACTTTTCATTGGCTCTAGAAGAAAATTCTACAAAGATTCTCATGAACTGACCCTTGTCTTTCCTGGCCTTGCTTCTCTTCCTGGCTTCCCTCCAGCCCTACACACCTCCTTTTTCTTCCTGGAGCATGCAAACCTGTTCTGCCTGCAGGGTTTGTGTTAGCTGCACCCATGTCCATGATGCTTTCTGCCCAGTTCTTCCATGAATAGCCCCATCTCGTTCTGGGGTCTCAAGTTAATCCTGCCCATGTCTACTCTGACCATCCCATCTGAATGTGTTGTGTATACACAATGTAACTGTGTATTTTATTTATAGCATTTATCATAATCTATGATTATCTTTTGTTAAAGAACAAAAGCTTTAATTATCTATATCTCTACAATACCTGGAATTTGTGGACAGGACCCTTATTTGACCTGAACAGTACCAGGTATACAGGAAACACTTCTTAAATTATAGATACATTTATTAGTAATAATAGTGGAGGATGGCCCTAGTGCTTAGGCCCTGCACCCACATGGGAGACCAGGAGGAAGCACCTGGCTCCTGGCTTCAGATCAGCACAGCCCGCCGGCCGTAGCAGCCACTTGGAGGGTGAACCAATGGAAAAAAGGAGAACCTTTCTCTCTCTCTCTCTCTCTCTCTCTCTCTCTCTCTCTCTCTCTGCCTAACTCTGCCTGTCAAAAATAAAAAAAAAATAAAAATAAAAAAAAGACATTAAAATTTTTATTTTACTTTAAAGGCAGAGGAAAATAGAGGGAGGAGGAGTGATGGAGGGAGAGGGAGAGACAGGCATAGAGAGAGAAAGGGAGACAGAGAGATACCCCACCTGCAGGCTCACATGCCAAACGCCTGCAGAGACAAGGCTGGATTAGGCTAAAGGCAGCAGCTGGAACTGAAGCCCACATCTCCCACATCAGTGGCAGAGATTCATCTACTTGAGCCATTACCTGCTATCTCCCAAGATGTGCATTAGCAGAGAGCTGGAATTGGGAGTGAGGCAGGGACTCTAACCCAGGTTCTCAGATGTAGTATGTGAATGTGCAAGTAGTATCTTAATTGCTGAGCCAATTACTTGCCCCAATAATAGACATTTTAATCATTTGATGAGAAATCAGGAAGCTGCCGCTTGCTCCCATAAACATTTAGGTTCAGATCTTCCTGCATCCTTCAGGGTCATGAATGAGCAGAGTACTGGGATTCAAGGCTCTTGGTGCTAGGGTGGTAGGGGTTGGAAGATGGCTGTGGAGGGACAAGATCAGCCCTTGGTAATGAGCAGGTAAAAGAAACTGTGGGCACTGATTCCAATTCCTTGACCTGACTCTGCTTCCTTCTTTCTATCATGTCTGCAGCAAAGTTCTTGCATGGCAGGCTTATGGTACTTCTCTGATTAGATGCAGAATGCCATCTCAAATCCTCCGCCTCCCTGAACCTTTCCATTTGGCCAGAGCATTTCCACAACTGCCTCTCCAGAGATTATTCTCCTTACACGGAGTCTTGCTTCCAAAGTCCCATCTACCTGCTTTGATCTGCCCTTCCCACATCCTCCTGAAAAATGATGGATGTACCATCTTGAGTTTTGAATGAGCTCTTGGAAAAAGGTTGTTTGAATTCCTAGTCCCACTTTGACTCTTCTTATGACAGAAACAACCACATTTGGAATAAAAATTACACGGAATAACACCCTGAAACACTGCAGTCTAGTTCCTTGATAACTCTCATCTACCTCCTCACCCGATTACCGATTTTTAATTCCCCCAATATCCCAGGACATGTGCACATGTGGTTTTCTTAGCCTGGAAGTTTTCGTACCCACACTTCACATGAGAGATTCCTCAAAGGCTACTTTCTCTAAAATATTTTCACTGGATACCAGCCAAAGACTCCTATGCTTTGTTCAATTTTCTTTCATAGTACTTCTCTGGGTAATTTTAAAAAAATATAGTGTGTCTACTTGTTTAACATCGCTCTCTCTCTATCCACAGGGTAGATCATGTGCTCCATGAGGGCAAGAACCACATGTAGTTTATGTACCTCTGTCTACAGATCCCTGCAGCGTGCTATCTATTCAACAAACATCAGGGGCGGGTGTTGTGATGCAGCAGATTAGGCCACCACTTGGGAAATCCACATCCCATACTGGAGCTCTGGTTTGAGTCCTAGTAGTCCTGCTTATGATCCAGCTCCTTGGATCATCCAGGAGGCAGCAGATGGTGGCTCAAACCTTGGGCTCCTTCCACGCATTTGGGACACTCAGATGGAGTTCTAAGCTCCTGGATTCAGCCTGGCCCAGCCTTGGCTGTTGTGAGTGTTAGAGGAGTGAACCAACAGAAGGAAAATCTCTCTTGTTTTCTCTATCTCTCTTGTTTTCAAGTATATTAAAGTAAGTTGATAAACATTAAAATGGTAAGCACAATGGAATCGATGAGCTTATGAACATTGGAATCATATTTATTGCTTTTATTACTCTCTGTGTGACTTAGGATAAATCAGTTAACCAACCAATACCTCAAGTTTCCAATCTATACAATAAGGACAATGACAGTTAATTCATAGTGCTAAAGTGAGCTTACACAAAATGATTAGCATAATGCCTAGCTAGTTATATCAATAAATGTTAATTACTGATGGGATATCCAGGTTCTGGACTGTGTCTGGACTATGAAAGGACTATGAAAAACTGGCATAGAGCACAATAAGCTAAAATCGTTTAGATACTAAGTGTTGAAAAAAACCTGAGAAATAACTTTCCAGATTAGGAAAATACAGAGCAGAGAGATTAATGTAATACATTATAATTTATGTGTGCTATAATTATTATTAATTATAACATATGATAATTTATGTGCATTAGGAACTATACTGAGTATTAAATGCTAAAAGTTCTAAGATGAATTGGTGGTGGTGATGAAGGTCATGTAATCAGGTGATTCAAGTACAGGTAGTGACAGAGCTATGCTTTGTGAAGCAATGGCTTAGACCATGTTTTTCAGCCTTTTTCTCTGCTCCAGTGCACCAGAATCGTATGATACCTCTCATCAGTAACAGAAGTTGACCGTGGCAGTGATGTTCCTGGGAGAAAGGCAGGGGTGTAGGTATTTGACAGAGACTCATCTCCAGAGAGAACATATAGCCTCTGTAGGGAACAGAGACTCTTTGCAAACAAGGGGAGCAAAGCACACACACAGAATCAACTATAGTGACTACAATAGACACAATAAAACTGAAGAGACACACAGGGTCCAATGGCAACAATGGGGATGGGGTACCTAGAGGTATTTGGCGACCGAAGATGAGGGGAACCCAGAAAATAATTTGTTGATGGCCTCATTGTTCAGTAGCATCCAGAGGAGAGTAGGCCAGGTGTGAAAGGGCAGGGCATATGCAGGTAGGTAAGCAGAGGCATAGAGGCATGTCAGCCTGGGGGGAGGGGAGAAGATGTTTGCTGTAATGTGCCTCTGCTACCCTCTGTCTTGGTCACCATGCATGTGTAGGGGAAGACCTTGAACTGTCCTAGGCTCTCCTTTCTGCACTGAAATGTGAGTACCTTGACTCTCATTCCCTCAGAGCTTTAGTTGTGGTTGGAGAACGGTGTATGCCTAGGGACTATTAAAAATCTATGTAGACATGAGATAATGCAGACCAGTGTCCTCTCCCCACAAGGCTTTGGAAGGTGCAATGGGGAGACCTCTGGAATCCCCGAGGACAAGGCTTGCATTGTTCATGTCATGCTACGAGAGATGGGCTTACCTGGTGGCCTTATATTGCTTTCTCAAGTGACAAAAGCAAACCTTCCAGAATTACAATTGCAAGTAACACTTTTAGAACACTGAGGACTATGCACCCTAGTAGTTACAATTACTTTTTTGAGTAGATTTTGTTATAGATATTTTACTCATGGTGAAACCGAGGCTCAGAGAAGTCAACTGACACAGACAGCATGTGGCCAAGTCAGGCTTCCACTGCAGGTCTGTTTGGCTGCAGAGCCACTTGGCTGCTCCTGTGGAGGGCATGAGTGAAGCTTTCTCCCTGGCTGGAGCACTCAAGTGCTTGTTGCTCTTCTTCAAGTAAAAGTGTCTGGTTAACAGCAAACCTAATTTTAGTAACACCCTCAGTTTCGGCAAACTGATTCAAAGACTTGGGGTCCTCATCTTAAGGCCAATCCAATTTTCCACATCTAAAAACCAGAGAGCATTATGCCTTTAAGACCATATAAGGATATCTTGGATGTACACTGAGTGTTTCCTTCTAACTCAATGTATCTTCCAATTTCAGAAGGAATTATTCCCGTACTGTCTTTGGCTTTTCTAGTAAGAACACTTAAGTAGGCCATCCAATGGAATTACATCACTTCCCACTTTCCAGCTACTTACACTTGACAGTTCAGTGCAACCCTGCAGTCTTGATTCATTTTTTTTTTCACCTGGATAGTGTTGGCCCCAGCTCCTTGATACATCTCCAGGATGAAAAACTAGACAAGTAAAAACCCTCAAGTAATTTCTCAGCAAAATTCACAATGTACAAATCTCATTTATTTACTTTTCTTCATGTTTTCATTTTGGAGGGTGCATTTAAAAAAATTATAAAATACAGGGGCATTCTATACTATTTTTATAATTTATAATGAATATACTCATCTCTGATATGTAGCAATTAATATAAATACAAAAATGTGTAGGAATGAAACAGGCATTTTGTGCTGTGATTGCCATTTTTATCCCTTGTTTATAACTCCTGTGGAACTGTGGTCTTTCTTTTTTTGACTTGCTGTATATTATGGTTAGTGGTGAATTAAGCCTATAAATGTATAGTGAATTGAAATTATGTCTTTGCAAAAACTGATGAAAGGAAGAGAGGGGAGGGAGATGGACTAGGGAGGAGGCAGGGAAGTATGGTTTTCTTCCTGGAATTGTACTTACAGAATGCATGTAATCTGTTCTCTCTATATTAATAAACAAAAAATGATCTTTTAAAAATTGTGAAACACATACCTAGATGAGAGTATTAAAAGAGTGTAAGGCTTAAAGTGAATACCTATGTGTCTACCAACCTGGTTAAAAATATATAACATCCCTACTACATTAGAAGCCCGTTCTTACATCAAGGCATAAGGCACTTTCTAATCATGTCTCCGGTTTCTTCCCTCAAAGTACCATCTTCTTCATCTTTTTTAAAGACCTATTTATTTATTTGAAAGGCAGAGCTAGATATATAGAGAGAGGTATCTTCCACCTGCTTGTTCACTCTCCAAATGGCTATAATAGCTGAGGTTTGGCCAGGCTAAAGTCAGGAGCCAAGAGCTTCATCTGGGTCTCCCACATTCTTGGGCCACCACACACTGCTTTCCCAGGAACATTAGCAGGAAGCTGGATTGGAAATGGAACAGCTGGAATTTCAACTGGAGCTCAAACAGGATGCCGGCATTGCAGGCTGCAGCTTAAACCGCTATGCTGCAATGAAGGTCCCCCTTTTTTATTTACCATATTATTACCTTTCTCAGTTGACTTACACACATATTTATATTACTAAAAATTTTGGGACAATGATTTTTTTTTGCATTTTGTGAATTATTCTGTAATTTTTGGTCACCATTATATTTCTGATTTTTATCCCTCTAACTTATTTGTTTTTGATGATTCATGGTATTCCAAAGTATGACTTCATTGCAGTTTATCCAATTTATTGGTGACTGGCATTTAGGTTGTTTCCAGTTCAATGAACAATGGTGTTTTTAGCCCTTGTGTATACTCCTGTGGAACTGTGATCTTCCTAATTTTTACTTGTTGAACATTAAGATTACTGGCAAATTAAGCCTGTCAATATGGAGTGGATTAAAATTATGGCTTTGCAAAAACTGACGAGGGGGAAGGGGGAATGTGGGGAGCAGGGGAGTGAGGTAAGTGTGGTTGTCTTCTTGGAAATGTACCTATGGAATATAAAAAAAACTATTCTCTTTATGTTAATAAAAATTTTAAAAGAATAAATTTTTTTGTGCATGTTTCAAAATGCACACAGGCAAGAGTCTATGAAGTGTACTGAGCCAGGAGTAGAATTAGCAGATTACAACCAAGCGCATATTCAACTTTTACCAAGTGATATCAAACAGAAATTCAAAGTTTGTGTCACTTTACTGTCCCACCACAGTGAATGAGGCTACCCATTATTCTGGAATTCTCAGACTCATTTTCCTATATGATACATGTGTAATAATGTCTTTTATCCCTAATGTACATTCATCTTGTTACTAACACATTTGACATTTTTAAAGTATTTTTTTTTGCCTCATGAATTATAAAATGTCTGATAAATACTTTGCCTTCTTTTGTACTGGATTTTTGCCCCTTTCTGAAGTTTTTTTTTTCCCATACGTGTTGCACGTCAGTGGAGTGTTGGTTTTATGTATCGCAAGTATCTTAGTTTGTGGATTACTTTACGTTCTTTTAATGGTGACTTTTCAAGACTAGAAGTTCTTAATTTTAATATGGTTAAATTTTCTAATGTCATTTGTCCTTTACCTTATTTATGAAATCTTTCTACTCCGAGGTCATAGAAATTTTTCTGGAGCACCATACCCAGCAGTGAACAGTGGGGCACTCAGGAAGAGATACCAGCTTCTTACTGGGAAGTGAAAGGAGTCTACAGCAGCCCACGTCACTGCTGGTGCTGCGGCAGGGAGGACCTGGTGGACCACACTGATGTTGAGTCTGGCCTGGGGCTCTAGCAGGGGGCAGGGTGCCCACCTAACTCTGTAAGTAGAGAGCACACTGCCTGCTTCTCATCCCGCCTACCCCAAGATGCAGACCAGCAGACCATCCTGACAAGGCGAATGAAGGCAGATGTGGCTCATGTGTGTGCAGGTCGGGGATTTTATCTGAGCAGTAAATCAGCAGTTCCTACTGACTCTGAGTCTGGTCCAGAGGGTTGGCAGGGGGTGTACAGCCCACTTAGAGCCTGTGAGGCACTCCCTTCCCCTAACTGTATTACAAGAGGCAATACTCGCACTGCCAAGGTAGGACACCAACAGGCAACAGGCTCTGGGAATGCCTCAGCTGTCTCCGCGGCTGGAGCAAGCTCACAGGGCCGAGAGTGGATCTGCTGCTCCCTGTGTGCTATGACTGTGGGCATTCAATGACTGCACGACAGGGTGTGGGGTGTAGCTCGTCTCTGGACAATCAGTGTCTGGCATCAGAGGATCAGAGTTCCCTGAATGTTTGGGGTGGGTCACTGCAGAGGGTTTTATACTCACATGGAGAACTGCACACACTGAAACTGAAATCATACCATGTATCCTTTCTGACCACAATGGATTAAAGCTGGAAACTAACAACTTAAGAAACTCTAGAAATAGGAAAATACATGGAGATTGAACAGCATACTTCTGAATAAAAGTGGGTTATAGAAGAAATCAAAATGGAAAAAAATATTTCTGGAAACAAATGAAGATGTCCACACAATCAAAATGAAGATGACCAAACAATCAAAACTCGTGGGATACAGCAAAAGCAGTATAAGGAGGGAAGTTTATAGCAATTATTGCCCACATCAAGAAATTGGAAAGGCATCAAATAAATAATTTAATAATGCATCTTAAGGACCTAGGAAAGCAAGAACTAACCAAAACAAAATTAGTAGGAGGGAAGAAATAATAAAAATTAGAGAATACATAGATTTGAGACAAAAAGATACAAAAGATTAATGAAATGAAGAGCTGTTTTTTTTTTTTTTTGAGAAAACAAACAGAATTGATACATCATTGGCCCAACTAACCAAAAAGTGGGGACAAGAATCAAAATTTTTTTTAGAGATTTATTTATTTTATTTGAAAGGGAGAGCTACAGAGAGGCAGAGGCAGAGAGAGAAAGAGAGAGAGAGAGAGAGAGAGAGAGAGAAAGAAATTCCTCCATCCACTGGTTCACTCTCCAAATGGCCAGAATGGTCAGAGCCGGGTTGATCCATAGCCAGGAGCCAGGAGCCTCCTACGGGTCTCCCACATAGGGAAGGGGCCCAAGGACTTGGGCCTACTTATATTGTTTTCTTAGGCCATAGCAGAGAGCTGGATCAGAAGTGGGGCAGCTGGGATTTGAACCAGCGCCCATATGGGATGTCAGCACTGCAGGCACCAGCTTTACCCACTATACCACAGTGCTGGCCCTGACCCAAATTATTAAAATCAGAGATGAAAAGGGATATGTAACAACAGATACCACAGAAATAAAAACAATCATCAGAAATTACTACAAACAGCTGTATGCCAACAATTTGGAAAATCTAGAAGAAACGGATAGATTTCTAGACACATGCAATGTAACAGAATTGACTCACGAATATGTAGAAAACTTAAATAGACCAGTAACCAAGATGGCGATTGAATCAGTAATAAAGATCCTCCCAATAAAGAAAAGCTCAGGACTTAATGGCTTCCCTGCTGAATTCCATCAAACTTTTAAAGAACTATTTCCAGTTCTTCTTAAAACTACTGCAAACAATTGAAAGGGAGGGAATCCTCCCAAACCTTTTTTATGAGGCCAGCATCTGCTTAGTTCCAAAACCAGAAAAAGATACAAGAAAGAAAGAGAACTAGAGACCAATATCCCTTATGAATATATTTGCAAAGATCTTCAACAAAATACCAGTAATCAAATCCAGCAACACATCAGAAAGATCATTCACTCAGATCAAGTGGGAATTATCCCTAGCATGCAGGGATGGCTCAACATACGCAAATCAAAAATGTGATACATCACATCAACAAATTAAATAATAAAAACCATATGATTTTCTCAATGGGTGCAGAGAAAGAATCTGATACAACATACTTTCATGAGAGAAACTCTGAGCAAATTGAGTATAGAAGGAACATTTCTCAACACAATCAAGGCAATATATGACAAACTCACAGTCAACATCATAGCGAATGGGGAAGAGAGTTAAAGCCCCAGTCTGCAGTGCTGGCATCCCACATGGCAGCTGGTTCAAGTTCCAGTCACTCCACTTCCAATCCAGCTCTCTGCTCTGGCCTGGGAAAGCAGTAGAAGATGGCCTAAGCCCTTGGGGCCCTGCACCTATGTGGGAGAACTGGCAGAAGCTCCTGTCTCTTGGCTTTGGATTGGCATAGCTCCAGCTATTGCAGCCATCTGGGGAGTGAACCAGCAGATGGAAGATCTCTCTCTCTGCCTCCGCCTCTCTCTAACTCTGTCTTTCAAGTAAATAAGTAAATCTTTAAAAAAAAAAAATCAGTAGCCTTGGCATACCCAGACAATGCTTTGCCTGATAAACAACTTCTAAGATTAATACCATTCACAATAGCTACAAAAAATCTAAATACCTTGGAATAAATTATTCCAGGGTTATGAAATATCTCCACAATGAAAATTACAAAGCATTAAGGAAAGATATAGAAGAAGATATTTAAAAAATGGAAAAATCTTCTAAGTTCGTGGTTTGGAAGAGTTAGTATCATCAAAATATTCATGTTATCAAAAGCAATTTACGGATTAAATGTGATCCCAGTCAAAATACCAATGACATTCTTCTCAGTTTTAGATAAAACAATACTATGATTCATATGGAAATACATCAGACCCTGAATACTGAAAGCAACATAAAATACCAAAAACAAAGCTGAAGGCATCACAATAACAAATTTCAAAACATACTACAGGGAAGTTATAAGTAAAACACTCAGGTACTGTCACAAAAGTTGACAATGGACTGGATGCATCTACCACCAACTTATCTTTGACAAAGGAGCTAAAATCAATTCCTGGAGAAAGGTAAGTCTCTTCAACAAATGGTGTTGAGAAATTTGTATCTGTGCATTGAGAAGTATGAAACAAAACCCCTACCATGTACCCTATACAAAAATCAACTCACATAAATCAAGGATCTAAACCTACTACCTGATACCACCAAATTATTAGAGGAAAACATTGAGGAACTCTGCAAGACATGTCATCTGCAAAGACTTTTTGGAAAAGACCCTAGAAGCAAAGGCAGCAAAAATAGACAAATGAAAGTCCATGAAGTTATGAAGCTTCTGCACTGGGAAGGAAACATTCAATAAAAATGAAGAGGCAACCAACAGATTGGGAGAAAATATTTACAAACTAAGCGACTGATAAAGGTTTAATATCCAGGATCTATAATGAGCTCAGGAAACTCAACAACAAAACAAAATCCAGTCAAGAAATGGGCAAAGGATCTGAACAGGCACTTTTCAAAGAATAAAATTTCAAATGGGCAACAGACATTGGAAAAAATGCTCAAGATCACTAGCCATCAGAAAAATGCAAATAAAAACCACAATGAGATTTTACATCACAGTTAGAATGGCTATTATCCAAAAATCAAAAAACAATAAATGCTGGTGAGGATGTAGGAGAAAAGGTATATTAATACACTGTTGGTGGGAACGTAAACTAGTATAACCATTATGGAAGACAATATGGAGATTCCTCATAAATCTGAAAATAAATCTACCATATCACCAGCCATCCCTCTCCTGGGAATTTACACAGCATATGAATGCGGCATCTGTACTGCCATGTTTATTACAGCTCAATTCACAATAACTAAGATATGGAATCAACCCAGATGCCCATCAAATGATGATTGAATAAAGAAAACATGGTATATATATCCTGTGGAATGCTATTCAGCCATAAAAAAGAGTGAAATTGTGTCTTTGGCAACAAAATGGATTCAACTGGAAACCATTATGCTTAGTGAAATAAGCCAGTCCCCAAAAGACAAATACCAAAGGTTTTTATTGATTGTGGTAATTAATATACACAGCACAAAAAATGCAATGTATACAGCACTGATTCCCTAAGATAGCCATAACTTAGGACTGCATTTCACTGTTTATATAGTATTTTGTTAATTATCTTTTTTTTACAAAAGTAATACCTGGAAAATATTCCATGTGTTACATCTGAAAATTGATTTTTTTCATGACTGTATCTTTAGGCTATATGGAATTGACGTGTGGATGATATTAAGAAAGGATCTAGTTCCATTATTCCCTGGTGGGTAGCTAATCATCCAGTACTTTTTTTTAGGATTTATTTTATTTATTTGAAAGACAGAGTTACAGAGAGAGAGAGAGAGAGAGAGAGAGAGAGAGGTCTTACAGCCACTGGTTCACTCCCCAAAATGGCATAGCTGATCTGATCCGAAGCCAGAAGCCAGGATCCGTGAGTTTCTTCTGGTCTCCCACATGGGTGCAGGGGTCCAAGGATTTGGGCAATCCTCCACTGCTTTCCCAGGCACATTAGCAGGGAGTTGTATAGGAAGTGGAGTAGCTGGCACTCGAACGGGTGCTCATATGGGATGCCAGCACTGCCGACCGGGGCTTTAACCTGCTGTGCCACAGTGCCAGCTCCCACTACATTTCTTTTAAAATTTGAAAATCTCACCTTCCATCTTGTCCTCTGTGTTTTGACCTCTGTCATAGGTTAGGTATGCATAGATGTGTGTACTGGTTCTGGGCTTTTGATTGTGTTTCATCATTGTTTATCCCTTCACCAATTCAAAACTGTCCTAATTATTGCAACTTTATAATACATCTAAATAACCAAAATGTCACATTGCTCATCTTTGTTCATCATTGAGTGATTTGTCCTTTGAATTATTAGAACCAGATTATCAAGTTCTACTTAAAATTTCTCAGAAATAATGATGTCTTTTGATTATTGAGTTTTGCAATCCTTAAATTTTGTCTGTTTCTTCATTTATTTGTTTATTATTTAATTTCTGTAATGAATAGGATGGGTCTGTAACAAAGAGGTTATGCTGTGGTTACTGACTATCTCAAAAAGCTCAGAGGCTTAATACAACAACGTTTACTTCTTGCCTGTACTCCATACCCACTGAGATAGCTAAGGTTCCACACTGTGCCGTATCTACTCAGAAACCCAGATTGAGGGGCTGGCACTGTCGTGTAACAGATAAAGCTGCCACCGTGATGCCAGTATCCCATATAGGCACCAGTGCCAGTCCTGGCTGCTCCACCATTGATCCAGCTCCCTGACAATGGCCTGCTAAAAGCTATGGAAGATGGCCCAAGTTTTAGAAACACTGCCACCCATATGGGAGACCCAGAAGAAGCTGCTGGCTTTGGCCTGGTCCAGCTCAGGCCATTGCAGCCATCTCAGGGCTGAACCAGCAAGTAGATCTGTCTCTCTGTCTCCCCCTCTAACTCTGATTTTCAAATAAATAAATAAATCTTAAAAAAAGAGAACGAAACCCAGGTTGATGGAATACCTACCATCTGGACCACTGCTGGTTACAGTGGCAACAGGCAAAAGAACTGAAGGGCACACTGGTCTTAAAGCTTCTACTCATCTTAAAGCTAGTCACATTGGTTCACTGGTCACACCAGGAGTAGGAAGTGTCCAGAACAGGGGGAAACACGCATAATTGTGAAAACCAGAACATCTTTCAATCACCTTTAATAATATGTTCTATAACTGTCCTGTTAGATCTAGGTCAAGGTATTTTAGTGTTTGATGATGTTATAAAGTTTAATTTTCTATTGCTTCTGGTATACAGACTTGTAATCTATTTTAGAATATGGATTTGTATTCATCAATTTTTCTAAACTGTCATGTTAAATCTAATAATTTACCCATATTTTGGATTTTCTACGTATTCAATCAAATTCAGTCTTAGCTAGAATTCCCTGTGTTGAAAAGGAGTGCTGATAGCAGGTTTCTGTCTTGCTCTGAGTCTATTCTTTGTTTGAAGACAAAAGCTTTCATTTTTCACCATTAAAGATCCTGTTTGATGAAGTTTTTTTCTTTGGTAGAAACTCCTTCTATGCCTAGTTGGCTTAGAGTTTTAAAATACATGGATGGGTATTAGAAAATACTCTATATATTTAATGGGATGATCATATTATTTTTGTTCTTCATTTGCTAATGAAATGAATGATATTAACCGTTTTTATTAAATTTGCTAATGTTAAGTTAACTTTGCATTCATGAGATAAAATAATCTTGGTCTTAATGTACTTAGATCCTGGCCGGTGCTGCAGCTCATAGGCTAATCCTCCGCCTGTGGTGCTGGCACACCTGGTTCTAGTCCCGATTGGGGCACCAGGTACTAGGCCCCAGTTGCTCCTCTTCCAGTCCAACTCTCTGCTGTTGCCCAGGAAGGCAGTGTAGGATGGCCCAAGTGCTTGGGCCTTGCACCCCATGGGAGACCAGTAGAAGCACCTGGCTCCTGGCTTCTGATCAGCGTGGTGTGCCGGCTGCAGCGCACTGGCCGCAGCAGCCATTGGGGGGTGAACCAACAGAAGGAAGACCTTTCTCTCTGTCTCTCTCTCTCTCTCACTGTCCACTCTGCCTGTCAAAAAAAAAATGTACTTAGATCCTTATATGTATCTCTTATATATTGCTTTGGTTTTTGTTAATATTAACATTTTGTTTAGGACTTTTATACCTGTATTCATGAAGTCTTGCAATTTCCCATTCTCATACGTATCTTCTCATGTTTTGGCATCGAAGTTGCACACACAGGCAAAGTTGTCAGTTATGATATAATGAATTGGCCAAGCCATCTAAGCTTATATATTCTTTGCATGGAGATTTTTGTTAACTCAAGTATTTCCTTGTTTTGAGTGCATTTTAAACAAATTCTTGATATTTTTCCTATTTATTTCATCATTTCCAGTTTTTAAACCTAGTGTTTGACATTATTTAATGTTATAATTATTAATTAAAATTCAGCAATCCATTGTGTATATCCTCTTTTTAAAAGATTTATTATTTGTTTGAAAGTCAGAATTATATGTAGAAAGAGATCTTCCATCCACTGGTTTACTCCCCAAATGGCTGCTATAGTTGGGGCTGGGTCAGGCCAATGCCAGAAGCCAGGAGCCTCATTCTGTTCTCCCATGTATGTAGCAGGGGCCCAAGAACTTGGGCCATCTTTTGCTGCTTTCCCAGGTGTATTAGCAGTGAGCTGAATGGGAAGCATAGCAACCAGAACTTGAACCAGCACCCATATGGGATGCCAGCATGGCAGATGGCAGCTTAACCTGCTACACCATGGCACCAGTATCTGAAGGTACAGAACAGGTTACTTAAACCAGAAACCCATTCCCCAAACCACCAACACATATGTGTAGTGTCCATTATGAATAAATTCTTAGGTAACGCAACAAGAGTGGAATCCTCACACTTAACTTTTCTCTTAATTCTCAACTGCCTTGAGCCACCATGCTTCCTTGAAGCTCATCATCTTTTTCTTCTGAATCTACCCCACTTTCTGCAAAATCATGTCTCTGGGGAGATGGTGGAGTAAAAATGCTGCCCTCATTAGTTGTTTCCTGTGCGGTGCTGACTGCAGAAGTCAAGGCTCAGTCTGAGCCTCTATAGTGCTTCTCTAGGTTTTTCCCATGGTGATCTTCTATCACAATAATTCCAGTATTTCTTCCTACATTTATTTACTTTTAATTTTTGCTTTTAGCAGTAATAACCTCCTAAAGGGCTATGCTCGAAACTAAGAGCTGTTGAAAGCAAAATTATACCCATACATATGAAAAACTGCAAGTGGAAAATATACTTCATTCAAAGGAGAACATGAAGAAGAAAGGATGAGGTGCATTATTACTGATTTTATGTCAAGTGAACTTTTAAAAGTCATATAACAACAACAATAATATATTTTTATCTATGAGAATGGTAGTTTAAGTTCAATTTATAGATCAAAAAGCTAAGGATAAGTGACATGTCCAAGGCTATGCAACTACATATGCCAAAGCTGGAAGCCATGTTTTGCTCCCAAACCTTGAACTTAATCTCTACACTACATAACTTCTATCACACATCAGCTCACATGATTCAAATAATGGAGTGACTCATCTTGACAAGAATGCCAAAACAAAGCAGCTAGAAAGAAACAGGTAGGGCTGATAAGTTCAAAAGCCAGACATCTCATGAGCTATACATTTTATCTGGCAAATTCCAAAGAATTACTGACAGTAGTCAGCAAACACCCGAACCTTTCAGCCCCTTGTTTCAAGTTAAATCCATTACTAAGGGGAGCTTCTTTCATTATTCACTCAATTTCCCTGTCAATACATTTTTCTTCTCTCACTTATTAAAAACATCCCATATTGTATGCTTGGGTGTGATGGGGTGACAGTGGGTAGATGTAAGTAAGGAGTACAGGGCATGGCAGATGCCCCATGTTTCGGTTGCTTTGAATATCAATTCAGTCATCAACTGACAACTTTGCCTGGGTGTGAAGAATTCTTTTAAAGAGTTATAAATCACTGGAGCTGGTATAACTCATATACTCTTTCTTCTTGGAAAATCTTCAGTGATGGGGTTGGAGTTTTCTATGTTCCCTATTTTTGCTGTGGAGTTT
The DNA here is from genome assembly GCF_051225735.1 of Oryctolagus cuniculus. NCBI lineage: Eukaryota > Metazoa > Chordata > Mammalia > Lagomorpha > Leporidae > Oryctolagus > Oryctolagus cuniculus. Next base: position 102,843,446 of record NC_142867.1, read on the forward strand.
TATTTTGAATCTCGACATCAGGGAGTGAGCTGATAATTCTGAATGTTGCCCTGTCATTCCAAGAAGCTGGAGTGCCTTGACACTAGTAGGACATGCTTTGTTAGCCCCAGCCGCAGAAGGAGGCTCGGAAGACAAGTTCCTCACCTGCCCCATGATGAAGTCTTCTAATCAGCAGCAAGAGCTACACACAGACTCAGTTCTCTCATCTCCCATGTTATCCCTCAGTGCTTTCCATGAGACGTGGGTCATTGTGAGATAGGGTGGGTCTACTCTACAACGTGTGTAGAAATGAAATATGAGCATAATTCTTATATACATGGGTTAGAGATACTGCACTATGTATTTTCTTAATGTGGAATGGAAACATGAGGCCAACAAAATGTTTCAAGATTATTTTTCCCATATTGGTGCCGGTATATTCTATATTATTTCATAGTCTCTAAGTCACAGCTGTGTGTGTGTGTGTGTGTGTGTGTGAGAGAGAGAGAGAGAGAGAGCGCAAGCGAGTAAAATTCTATGTCAGTACATGAGTGGATTCAAAGAGATTTCAATGAATCAAGGTATCTCAACTTAATTCTGTAGTAAGTAGTCTTTTATGCCAATGTTAAAGATAATTCAAAAACTAAGGTCAATACTAGCGACTCCTGATACTCAGAAATGTCATTGGGTATTTGATGGTAAAAGAGCAGACACATTCTGTGGGTGGTGGATGGATCTGAGAACACAGGCATCTGGAAAGATGTCAGAGTCATCGGACAACTTTGAGGTGGAGCACAAGTCAGTGTCCAAAGTAGTACAGTGTACTAGCATAGGGATCCTCCTCATTTCTCCACTTGGGCCCTGTGACTTAACACATGGCTTATAGTCAGCAAAGAGAAAATGCCCTTGTTGGCTCCCCTTGGCCTTGAATTTACCCTTTGAAACAATTATACTCTGGTACAAAGTAGTCCAGGCATGCAATCACTTTTATTGGTGAGAATTCATGAGAAATAAAGCTGAGAAGCTAAATTGGGTATGAATCTTTGAATACCTTTGATGATCTGTTAGCTAGTCATTACAGATTCTGCAGAAAAGGGCAACTGATCACAGGTCACCGTAGGAAGCTTCCTCTGGCATCCACTCAAGGACAAACTATAGGTAGAGAGCCTATTTAGGATACTACTATAAAAATCTAGATAAATGATACAAACAGCTTAAACTGGAGCCATGGGAAGAAGGGAATAAATACGAGGGACATTAAGAAGTAGAATAGGCAGAACTTGGCGAGGAGTATAGCAGACCCATCATTATTTTACCCTTTACTCTTTCCCTGTGAAGTCCCGATTTTATTCAAGCATGCATCCCTCATCATATAATCCTGGCTTCAGCAGAAGGAAACTGGCTCTATTCCAGGTAACAGTGGGTCAATCGTACTTAGCCTATAAGTCAATACTGCTTATGCACTCCTTAGCCAGGCACTGGCTTAGAGGTGGACATTTATCCACTTTCAGCCATAGACATGTCAGATGATCTTATCCTCAGGGAGCTATAGTGGGGAATCTCATGAGATAACACATTTCAAGTGCTCGTCATTAATACGCACGCAGTAAAATTTTGGCTGCCTAGATTTCCAATTCCGTATCTGTCATACTGCCCAGAAGAGCAGTTTTTTTCCCAAACCTAACTAATAGCCCATTAATGCAGAGCTCAGCTTTGGCACAGTGCTGATTCAAAATCAGTGATCAATGAAGACTGACAGAAATGAACGAAACATTAGGCAGCACAGAAGGATGAAGGTTGTGCTTTTATGTGGGGAGGCAATTGGCAGACTGTGAAATCAGGAATAAGCCTTTTTATAAATGGTTAGTTTAACAGCATGGTAGAATGTCACATGGGTTGATCAGTGGGCAGTTTTAAATGGCAAAAATTGAGTTAGCTACCTGTTTTTCCCTATCATCATAAGCACCATATTTGAGTAGTTTTAGTATTTGATTTTTTTTTTTTTTGACAGGCAGAGTTAGACAGTGAGAGAGAGAGACAGAGAGAAAGGTCTTCCTTCCATTGGTTCACCCCCCAAATGGCTGCTATGGCCAGCACACTGTGCAGATTCGAAGCCAGGAGCCAGGTGCTTCCTCCTGGTCTCCCATGTGGGTGCAGGGCCCAAGCACTTGGGCCATCCTCCACTGCCTTCCCGGGCCACAGCAGAGAGCTGGACTGGAAGAGGAGCAACCGGAACAGAATCCAGTGCCCCAACCAATACTAAAACCTGGGGTACTGGGTGCCGCAGGCAGAGGATTAGCCCAGTGAGCCGCAGAACCAGCCTTTAGTATTAGTTTTAATCTTAAGTGCCAGGTTGGCATACGTAAGGCATAAAGGAGGGAGCCAGGTGAATAATAAACCTCACACTTCTAGCTGCTACAATAAAGAATTAAGAGACTAGGGATTGGGTTCTGCCTAATAACCTCTAAATCTGTCACCAAACAAGAAGCAAAATCATGCAACTGCTTAACACTTGCAAGAAAAACAACTTGGTATCCTTGTTCAATTACATGGGTGACTTTGGCATTGCATGGAATCAAGTTTAGCAACCCTGGTTAATGCTGGAGTCCAGTTGCCAGTGTTGGTAAAGACATGACAGGTAGAGATCTCAGTACCAGAGAGAGGCTAACCATGTGGCAATGAGCAGGGATAGGAGAGAGGCCTTGACGGCATGTTTGTGATGAAAGCTCCATCTCAATGCCAGGAGGAGCCACAGTAGATACATTAAACACCCCATGAACTGCAGGAAATAGAAATTGACCTAATTTGCTCATGATTTCACTGTACAATTTCTGGATAAAGAAGAACAGACTGAAAACTGAAACATTAAATGACAATTTTGAATGTTGTAATCATATTTCCTGGTACAAGGGCTTGGGCGCTTTTTGTGCCAATTGACTAATTCTCATTTGAAGAGCACAGATGCATGTTGGCAGATCCCATGCTAGCCCAACACATAGTGTTCACAACTTAAATACAGTTATTTAAATTACCTATGAAAGCACGAGTCCTCACGCAGCTCAGCTACTGCAAAGGCTAACATCAGTGTTTGGCTCAGGCCCTGAATCAGAGTTCGCTTGGATATCGGTGAGGGGAGTTACAGGAAATGAGATCTGGGAACTGGGTCAGAAGTGTTGCTGCTACTTTCCATCCTCTCTGTCCTAATTTCAGAACAGGGATATTGGGTACCAGTTCTCCCAGAGCAGGAGGCCTAGGTGTCTTCACAGAATTGTAGCAGAGTGCCCAGAGCAATCCCTTCTGCACAGAGACCGAGAACCACGAGAACTTCAGCTACCATTTGTTGAGTATTTGCTAAAGGCCAGCCACTATGCTTCACATGGAATATCTCATTTAATCCTGAAAGAACTCTGGGAGGAACAGACTGTGGTCCTCATTCTGTTACAGATGAGGAAACTAGGATGAAGAGAAGTAAGGACTTTCTCCAACATCATGCTGCTGCTTAGTTGCCAGAACTTGAACGTGGACCTGAACTTAGGTTTCTCAGATTTCAAAGCCAGCATTCTTAGTGCTAGACTGAATAGCCCTGATTACAGTCCAATGGGTGTGGAGTGTTGTAAAATCGAGAATGGCAAACCTTCTGAGGCCTTTGGACGTTCCTCACTGCTGGGAGACCGATTTTTTAAAAAAAAGATTATTTTAATTATTTGAAAGGCAGAGCTATGAACAGAGGGAGAAACACACATGTGCACACACACACATACACACACACACCCAGAGAGAAATCTTCCATGCCTCCATCTGCTGGTTCACTCCCCAAATGGTCACAATGGCCAGCACCAGGTCAGACCAAAGCCAGGAGCCTGGAGCTTCCTCCAGGGGATACTGATCTTTGTAATGGCACCTGGCATTCTCCTGAGTAAGTGAGCTGCAGTTATAGGATCAACTAATAAGAAGATTGCCTTTATCGTTCACCCTGGAATGATGAAACAACAGGAGCTGTGAAAATGTCTTACTGACTTGGCAAAAATCCTCAGTTAGCTGGAGGAATGCTCGGATGATCTGGCTTTCAAGAAGGCTCACGATCCCACAACTAGAAGCTGGGCCCAGTGCTGCCTGGCTTGCTGCATGGCCTCACTTGCACCCAGGACCCAGTACATTTTGCTTTTCCAAAAACGGCTTTTTCTATTGCCAGGCACCCTGTTGAATTCTCCTTCTATGCAGACTGCAGTATAGAGTATTTTGCTTCCCCATTTCTGGCAACTCATATTTTCCTTTTCTCATTCTCAAAATATAAGAAATGCTCCTGTAGGGACTTTTTAATCACATTGGATTGAGTCTTTTTACCTTGTATTCTTCAGAAAAGGAGATTTTATCATTTGCTTAATTAATCTTCCACACTGCGGTCAACAGATCTTCCTAAACTCCAACTGAAGGTTGCCTCCTGTGTAAGCTCCTTCCCTCTTGTCCCGCTTGCATGATTATCTGGAAACTGGTTCCATGGGCAGGCTGGCTGAAGGAGGGGTGGCCGAAGGAGACAGAGGTGCCATGGGGATAGACTGACTCCTGACTCAGACTCAGGTGTTTGGGGTTGACAGCTGCTCTGCTTATTAAGGAGAATCGATGCCTTGTATGTCTATTTGTGTATCCTGAGAGCACCAGGAAGCTTTCATTGGAAGGGAGGCAATCTCTCTCAAGAGACTGAGCAGTATGGAAACTAATGGGGGTGCAAGCATTTCAGGTGCCTAGAAATCACCTTCTTTTGGAAACAATTCTCCTGCTTTCGAAACAGTTAATTGAAGACAGTTTACATTCATAACATTACAAGAAATCATCCAACCCCATGCGCAGTTGTGACAGCTGGAAAGTATTTTTCAGCCATCTTCATGCTTCAGACCTATGGAACCTTAGTGGCCCCCTTCCTCCATCCCTGTAAGCCTATAAAATATATTTTCTTCTGCTGACACTGCAGCATGAACTTTCCATAGCAACTTATTCCCACACCACCTGTTAATAATGCCAAGAGTAACGCATTTAACTCCCTGCGTACTGTGCCAAAATGTTTACACAATTCAGCTTATTTCAGAGTTTAAAGACCAGACATAAATTATAAACTAGCTGTGTTCCTTCCAAATACTCAGGGAGTTGTCTGCAACATTTTTGTGGGTAGAATCAGGCAGATTTCTCCAAACTATTTTTTAATAAAAAATGGGGTGCTCCTTCAGGGTTACTCTGCTAACTGTTTTGGGGTTATCAAAAGTAAACTGCTTTGCAGAATGTGGCCAAGTATGAGCACATCTTTTCAGTTATATATTGACTTTATTGGCATGTGGCCTTGCAACAAGAACTAAAGCTTCCAGACTGGAAATTTGTTGTTAATATAAATATCTAGAGATTATGTTTATAATCCATTATCTGAATGAATAATATGTACTAGTATTTATTTTGTATTTCATTGTTTATAATTTCAGTCTCTCTCTTTTTTTTCACTATGTCACTGAGTTCTCATGAGAATTTTGTATTGCACAGATCAGAATCTATTTTACTACAGACAAACCTGAGCTTCATGCCAGGAAACAAGTTGTCTAAGTTCTTACAGTGAGTAGGTGATGGGGCTGGGATTAACACTCTGATGTGTTTGCCTCTACAGCTAGTACTCTTTTAACTACATCATAATTTTCTGAAATGGTCTTCTTGGAACATCTCACCAGGAGATATTAATAAGCATGTCTATAAAAGGCTGTTCTATGGTTAAGCAGCCTTTGCGAACTTGATACTCTCTCGGAAATTTACAGGGCACATAAGCTCACTGAAGGCTCTGAGAAGTCCTGCAATAAAGAATCCTGTTTAATTCTGTGCAGCCTGGCAGTTTCCAAACCTACTTAAGCATGTTCCACTTTTTCCTTAGGTCATCCATCAACACCCAGAGGAGAACCATCTGTAGAACACAAATGTTAGAGACACTGTACTTGTGAGGCTGATTTCCAACAACCTCTGAAAGCCCACAGGGCCAGTTCCTTTTCTTCTGAACTCAGCTTCCAAGTGCCTTATAAAAAGGACAGACATAAATCTATGAGGGTACTTTAAAAAGTCCATGGAAAATGGAAATAAAAGATGTTTAACATAAAAATTGAAACGTGCCTATGTGGGTCAAAATGTTCTTGAAAAGTGTGTATTGTGAAAAAATTATGCGCAGATTTCAAGATTTCTTTGCACCAGAATAAAATTACTTTTCAATCCTATTTCCATGTACTTTCTGAAGTATACTTGTATTCTATCTTTTTTCAAGCTCTTCTTCCCTATTGGCCCTTCCCTTTCTTGATAATTCTTTAACTTCCTAAAAGAGATATTTTCTACCTGCTTCTGCATATTTTACAAGAAACAATAAAATAGGACATGAATTAATCAAAGCCCAACTGCTTTATTCAGACACTTACAGAGTCAAATACCACATTTTCATCTGAAAACCTCTATTCTGTCCAACAGAACTTCCTGCTTGAGTAAACACATTCACGAGATTCCACGTAGTGCAGAGTCAAATGTGTTAGTCTGTTGCTTTGTAAAGTATTTGATATCAGGTGTGCCTAGTCTAAATCCAAAATGATGTTATTCCTGGGTAAATGGCCCAGAGAATAAAGAACCAGTATTTCCTAAGACTGCGAGTAGTTTTGAGGGTTTTTTTGTGTGTGCATGCAGTACTATTGTCTGTCAAATATCCAGAATAAAAAACTCACAATCAATCTAAATATTTGAAAACCCCTGAAGTTCTAAGTGGGATATTATTTTTATCCCAAATGCCTAGATTGTGTAAATGTATTCAGGGATTTTGAATCATCAATTAACCCCTTCCTTTTAATTTTTCAACTACTCCAATTTAGGTTGTACTCATCTGGTGGCCTTATATCACACAGGCAATCTTATTATCAGTTAGTTTGATGCCAGCATCCATTAATATGAACATTAATTATATTTTATTAGCAAATGAATAAAATGAAAACTGGGAAAATCAAGAAAGAATTTTGAAGTTAAAATTCACTAAGGATGCAAATTTTTGTGTTTGTTTCCTTGATTTTTTCAGTTAGCAATCTAAAGTTATATTTCTTGATGACTTCATGTTTGAATTCTACCAAACTGTTAAAGAAGAAATAGTTCCGATTCTTAAACTATTCAAAACAACTGGAAGGGAGGGAATCCTCCCAAACTCTTTCTATGAGGCCAACATTACGTTAATTCTAAAGCCACAACAAAAAGAACTACAGACAAATATCACTAATGCATATAGATGCAAAAATCCTTAACAAAATACTAGCTAATTGAATCCAAGAACACATCAAAAAGATCATTTACCTGAACCAAGTGGGATTTATCCCAGGGATGCAGGGATGATTAAACATATACAAACCAATAAATGTGATACATCACATTGATAAAATAAAGGTTAAAATCCATATCTCAATAGATGCCAAGAAAGCATGTGATAAAAGACAACATGCTTTCATGCCAAAATCCTGAAAGAAATTGGGTATAAAAGGACTATACCTCAGTACAATCAAGACCACATGTGACGAATCCACAGCCAATATCATACTGAATGAGGAAAAAGCTGGAAGCATTTCTACTCTACTAAGATCTGGGACCAGACAAAGATGCCCACTTTCACCATTAATATTCAATATAGTTCTGAAAGTTTTAGTCAGAGCTGTTTACACAAGAAAAAGGAATTAAAGGGATACAAATTGGAAAGGAGGAAGTCAAATTATCTCTGTTTTCAGATGATATGATCTAACTAAGACTCCCTAAGAGACAATTAGAACTCATAAAAGAATTCAGCAAAGTTACAGGTTACAAAAACAACACACAAAAAATCGATAGCACTCATATACACTAACAATGCTCTGACTGAGAAGGAACTTGTAAGATCAATCTCATTCACAAAAACTACAAAAAAATTAAATACCTTGGGATCAATTTAACCAAGGATGTGAAAGACCTCTACAGTGAATATTATAGACATTAAGGAAAGAAATTGAAGGATCCTAAAACAAGATTCTTAAGTGAAAACTGTGGATCCAATAGCCTGGAGAATGTAACAGAAAAATCAACTGAAATCGTGGGCCTCAAGTGAAGTGTAATGTAAAGACTCAAAAAGAAGCAAATTTGGAAAAATAAGATATCAAAGAATCCTGATCCAGAGTCCCAGGTGACCATGTCAAAAGCTCAGCACTAAGAATAAAACAAGGAATTAGATAAAATGTTACTTCTTTGGCTTGGATTCCCTCCAGTTCAACAACCAGTGAGTCATTAAGAAAAACGAGTCTAAGAGTTTCCAATTCACAGTGACAGGCCCTCATTCCCTAGACAAAGCGAACGTGCTGCTCTTGCCAATAGCACTGGCGCAGCCACCTCTACAGGGCATGTACGCCAGCATGAAAGACAGAGCGGGGTTTAGCTGCAGCTGCTTATGTTTCTGGTCAGTTTGCATTTTCAGCCTCAGAGGAAGGGAGTATGATTTAAATTTCTTAAAGTTCGTTTAATCCAGAGTGTTTGTAAAAGACCAAATGCTGTAGAGCAATGATGGTTTTCTTATCCCTATAACAAAATTAAATGTTATCTATCAGTCGGACTAGAGAAAAAAATGATCCAAGCCACATAATATGCTAGCAGCACCACCACATGCTATGATAATCACCATGGTCATCTCACCATCAGGGTTGTAATGATTCAGAGTAATGATGAGGTTGTGCCACGCTGGCCGTCCTCTTTCTGACCAGGCTGATCATCCTCATAATTAAGGGCATTGTTGAGTTTGCTTTCATTGGATAGACCTGCATTTGCCCTCTCTTCAGGGAGAGCCACATCTGTGAATACAATTTTTCTTCATGGGTATTTGGCTGAATTTTTGATACACAACTTGTTGAAGTCTGCTGTCATAGCCTCCCAGAGCCAGCGAGGTCCCTGGGGGTCATGGAGGCTTCATGTCCATGCTGCACACAAACAGGGTCAGGACGGTCACATCTGGCCATTGCAGCTCATTTATTCAGCTGGGTTCCAGAAACATCAGTTGCTGTACATGCTGTGTCAAGCGCCCCACAGAGCTCTGGCCTCCAAGAGATGGGAAGCACTCCATCCTCAGCACTGGGTCTTATACACCCAGGTTGCTCATGGGTGACCAGGTGACACTGTGTGTTATGATTTGGGAGGAACCAAAACTTGTGCCCTCAGTGTCTCCCCATCTGCTGGCTTCATGCCTGAATTTCCAACCATTAGAGTCATTTCTTTGGTTTCTCCACCCTTTTTCCCCCCTTTAGCACAAAGAACACATTTTAGCAGGAAAATATGTTACAAATCTCCCATGTAATATTGATATTTTTAGTTTCTGATGACTGAAAAAGATACAAAACAAAAATAAAGCCTACTAAAAATCTCAGTGCTGCTTTTACATGGATTCATATCTAATAAATTATAACGTTTGAAAAAGTCACCCATGTATTTATGAGCTATGCTATTCATTAAGGCTAGAGATAATGCCTGGTAAACATATGGATTCATGGATCCCTAGTTCTGCATTCCTGCTCCCTACTCCCCTAGCCCATACGCCCGGTGCTTTATCACCAAGATTTATGGCTCGCCGATGGGCCACTAAGTTAACCTGCATTTTATTAGCTGTGTTCTTTGGAACCCTGATTCACAGAGCACAGAATGAATGTTCCCCTCCCCCCTCACAATGGGGAAAAGCTGGGTTATAGGAAGTCAGTCCTCTTGTGCACAGGGTTTCCCAGCATCCCAATTGCTGGCATCACTCTGATCACTAAGGAGGGGTTATGGGTGGTAGCTTTCACCAAACCTCTTTAGCCATGGATTCTTTTTTTTCTTTTTTGCCCTAGCCATACCCACTGAACATCTGAGAACACCACTTCGGGAGACACCTGGCAGAGCATTATCTCTGGAAGATCTCTGTTGAACATAGACATAAATACGAAGGGCCTTCAAAAAGTTAGCGCAAAATGCAATTAAAGGATAGGTTTACATTGAGTTATTATAAATGCATACTATCCAAAAACTATACATGGGTCCCAAAAATATTTTGTACCCAATTCCATTTTTTTTTTCATGAACTTTTTGAAGTCCTCATATTAACCCTGGAGAGAAAACCTAAGGTGGCTTTTATGTAACCTTAAAGGAGGTGGTTGAACGGCCACAAAGAGAAAATCTTAAAGGCATATCTTAGACATCGCCCCTCTAAAGCACACGAAGTCTGTGTTCAGCTCCTTGTCCCCAGTGACATTTATGGATACACTCATTTCATGAACATCTTCCTCTCCTAAGAGAGTACCTGGCTCAGAGGAGTCATGGGGCAGCACAATGAATGGAACAGTTTTGCTACCACTATAGAAGAAGAGAATATGCAGAATTGCTGTCTCTAGGCTGGGTACAGGTTTTGCTTGTTTATTCTGAACCAAATTCAAGGCACACTACAGTAACAAGGTGGAAAGGCCTTTACTGGCCCTCTCCTCATGGTAGCCAGAGTGTTGAGGGTACATGTGGGCTGGCCAGAAACAATCTGACGATTTCAGCAACTGTCTCCATGTGCCAACGCCCTCTGATGAGCATATTTTTACCACAGACATATACTGAGCCAGAATTTTACCTAATAGAGTTTTATACCTTTTAGACTTGAGATTTGGATTCCTGTTGAAATTCTGACCTCCCAGGAGCAAATAAAAATGTAAATGTATTAGTCTTTAACAATTGCAGTGTGACATCACAAATGGGACATTGGGGAAGTTGTAGAAGGGACTGGGGGCAGTCCCACTGGAGCTAGAGCATCTCTAGAAAGAGACCCAAGGGACACCACAAAGGAACTTGTTTGGGCCCCGTTAAGTGGGAAGCTTAATCAGGCAAATCAGTTAAGGTAAAACAAAGGGCAGGCCAGCTGTGCCTGCACACACAGCTGAACTAATGTGAGGGAGAAAATAGGGGCAATTACTTAGAAATTTAAAAGCCTCAAGCGATTCATCCTCCATCAAGTGAATATATCAGGTTGGAGTGATTTGGGGGCTTGCAGTTACTGAGAATTGTTTCAATTTGTCATTCTCCGTTCGTGTGCAGATGCTGCTAATGAGCACATCTTTACCACTCGCTTATCTCAGAGGGAACATAATTTTATTTTATAGCCCTTCCACACAACATCATGTTGATCAGTTAATAATTTATCAAGAACCTCTAGCCAAATATTCAAGCAAATGTGCACCATAACACTTCACTATATCTTTTCTTCGAGCCATTCAGAGGGGCAGGCGGAAAGTCAAATTGCAAAACATCTGTGCTTCTTCATGGCCTTATTATAATGTGATTTTAACTTTCCATGCAATCAGAATGAAAATTGTCCCAATTAAAAGGCCTGAACCAGTGTGGTGCTCCTATTAAGGTGTTAAAACATTTGTTCTGTCAAACAGGAAAAAAAAATGGTTTCCTTTGAGATTTTCTCCATTAAACTAGTTTCCTAATTACTACAAGCTATTTAAATAGCTTTGACTGCACTTTTTATCTCAAATGATACAGTTCAATTAGCCTGTTAAAAATTGTAGGTCTCTAGTGACAAAAAAATCTCACAACAAATCCAATCTATATTGGACACATATATTTATTAAAATATTCCTGGACGCTATTACCATTCTGTTTTCCCTCTCCTTATCACTCCAAATTCAACTCCTTTATATTTTAGAAATATAAAGCATTACAATTAATATTGGCATTAGTGTCAACTCTGTTTAAGTATCTACTAGGTCCCAGACAGATGATAAGCATGTGCATTATTTTCATAGTAGTCTAATGCTACGTACATTATCCACATTTTATAGCTTAGGAAATAAAATTTAGAAGTAATCACAAAGCTTTTCCATTTGCTTAATCAGTGTCTGAAGTGAGATTTAAGCATCTGAACTTCATGTTTATAACCATAAGGTTTATTTTCATCTTTGTTGGTCCCTCACATGTCATCTATTCAATATAACTGTCCTTTGCTTTTTTCAATTCAACAGCTAATATAGGATTACAGTCAAATTTCTCGTTGTATCATGATTTTTTTCAAATAAAACAGAAGAGAATATAATGAATCCCCACACGAGCCCCCAACTGATGTATGATATGTATATATATATATATATAGTGTTTCATTTATTTCTGCACATGCTTTTCAGTATTTAAGGGCAAACTCCAGCTATCATGTCATATCATCCATGAATACTTCCATATGTATCTCTACTGGGAGACATTTTCCAACATGGCCACTATGCCATTTTCACAACCAACGAAATTATCTAACACAGTCTGTATGAGTCAGAGTCCTGGCAGGAAACAGACAGTATGTTCAAAAAAGGTAATTGAGGAGATTTTAATAAAGAGAATATACAACGGTGTGGCCAGGGTTAAATGAAATCCACAAGGGATGATTCCATGCCTGGATGCTTGCCACAGCAAAAGCTGAAGAAGTGAGGAGAGGGACTGTAGTGGAACCGGGAGTAGCAAGGGAGATGGGAGAACCAAGTTTTCGGTTACTTTCCTCTCAGCCTCAGCGCTCCTCCTGCAGCCTCTCACTGGACAAACCCAAGCTGAATTCAGTTTGCAAACTGTTTTGAAAAGGACCAGACCCTTACTACTTTTTTGGCTTCATGGGTCACATCCATGTAGTGTGACTCATTTATTTTTCTGTATAGAACCTTCAAAAATAATAAACATCATTTTAGCTCACATCAAGTTCTAGCTGTACGTGAACTGGCCACTGTCCAGACTTGGCTTATAGTCCACAGTTCACCAACTCCTTTTCATTCTTGAAGACCAGCTGCCTGTGGCACAGAGGAGGTGGAAGCAGAGTTTGGAGTGCTTCTGGAAGAGCAAATGGAAAATGCAGAGAAAGAGGGACCAAGCAGCTTGTTCAAGCGAGGAGCCTAAGAAGATGCACACATCACATTTGGTAGCAAAATGTCTTCATTCTGGCCAGCGCCGTGGCTCACTAGGCTAATCCTCCGCCTTGCGGCACCAGCACACCGGGTTCTAGTCCCGGTTGGGGCGCCAGATTCTGTCCCCGTTTTCCCTCTTCCAGGCCAGCTCTCTGCTGTGGCCAGGGAGTGCAGTGGAGGATGGCCCAAGTGCTTGGGCCCTGCACCCCATGGGAGACCAGGAGAAGTACCTGGCTCCTACCATCGGATCAGCGCGGTGCGCCGGCCGCAGAGCGCTGGCCGCGGCGGCCATTGGAGGGTGAACCAACAGCAAAGGAAGACCTTTCTCTCTGTCTCTCTCTCTCACTATCCACTCTGCCTGTCAAAAAAAAAAAAAAAAAAAAAGTCTTCATTCTACGAACTCTCTCCCCTAACAATTGATTAATACTATTAGTTTGCTGGAGAAACAAAGTCTTCTGTCCTACAAACAAAAGATTTGGGTAATAGCTTTCTTGTGGTATCCTTCAGTGTATTTCTGCATGCTTCCTGAAACTGAGAGCTAGCCCTCCAGGCTTAGATTCACTAACTTGTAGGAAACAATATGAAGTTGGTTCAGTATGCTTCTGATTCCATCACATCAGGTGGAATAAATGTTCCCAACTGTCTCCCCTTTAGCGATCTGTCAGGGGATCAGGTGTTGTCAGCCTTCTGTCTCCATCATTAAATTTCCCATTAATCTTATTTCTACTGTTTTAGAACACCTATCGATGATTATTTCCTAAATCCATTATTTCATTAGGCTTATGAAATGATATTTTTAATTCGATGATTCCTCCTACATTTATCAGCTAGAATTCATCTGTAAAGACTTTCTTACCCTCATTCGCTATTTAGTTATTTGAAATGCAGCTCTTATTAGAAATGCAAGACACACTTTTTTTAACTTAGGCCCTAATAAGCTCCAATAGTGATATGAGCTTCTAAAAATAGATTGTTTGAAGTTCTTAGATTTGTGTGTGTGAATTTGTCTTTTACATATAGGTTTATGTATAGTATAAATCCATCAATTCACATTTTAAAAGAAATGCACACATATGGTATATCAATTCATTGCAAATATTCTTTTTTTAAAAATTTATTTATTTATTTGAAAGGAATAATAACACAGAAAGGAAGAACAACACAGAAAGGAAGAACAACACAGAAAGGAAGAGAGAAAGAGTGATTGAGCATGAATCTTCTCCACCTGGTTCACTACCAAATGGCCACAATATCTGGGGCTGGGCCAGGCCAAAGCAAGCAGCACAGAATTCCATCAGAGTCTCCCATGCAGATTACAGGGACCCACAAACTTGGGCCATAACACGCTGTCTGCCCAAAGCAATATCATGAAGCAGGATTGAAAACAGAGTAGCCACGACTCAAACCAGTACTCTGCTGTGAACTGCTGGCGTACCAAGCCGTGGCTCAGCCTGCTGTGCCACAATACCTACCTCACAAAGATCGTGCTTTGTGTATTTTAGATTATCCCACCTTGGGAACATGGCACTTTTCCATGTTAGCTCCTGTGTTTTATCTGGATGTATATGTGTGTGTATTTGTGGCTTAACACAAGATCCTTTTCACAGTCCCTAGTCAACATGTCAGCATGACTGCACCACTTCCGGCGGCTGTTCTGGTGGGTGTCAGCATTCCTGGGCTTGTGGCTGGGTCACTCTGATCACTGCCTCTGTCTTCATCCATTCTTTCCTTCCCAGGTGTCTCTTCTCTGTGTGTCTGGTCATGTGGTCACCTGTCACTGAAGTTGGTGCCTATCGGATAATCCCAGATGATCTCATTATGAGACCCTTTTGTCGCTCCCCCTCTTCGTGGAGGAACGACACAGGACCCTGCGCTGTTCTTTCTGCTGCTCGGCCCTCCCCGGGTTTGCTGCTGGTTCTTCCCGGGTTGGCTACTATCCCTTCCACCTCCGTGGAAGGGCAGTTCCCCCTGGCCACATTCCCCACTTCCGCAGGGGAGCGGCACACCGCCGGCCGGCTTTCTCGGGGGCTGCACGGGTTCCCTTAGATGTTCCCCATAGATGTTCCTGGTGCATGCCGTCTCTCTCCTCCTTTATAGTCCTCCTCCGCCAATCCTAACTCGGCTGCCCACACGCCGAGTACGCTGCTCTCCTCCAATCAGTAGCAAGTCCTACAGTTTATTGGTTGAACTGGAGGCAGCTGTGCGGAAGCTGTTTACTTCTCTCCCAACGCCATATTGGGGGAGAGCAGATGCATAGAATAAGTCTTAATTTGAGTAACTTAGTCTAGTCCGGATTGCTCCCCACAGATCCCCCTTTCTTTTTATTTTTTAGCGTTGATACGCGCCTGTCTTCGGTGTCCCGCGGCACACACTCTGCTCTACTTGCTAGAGTTGCCACAGGCTCTTACAAGTCCTATCAATCAGGAAAACCGAATCCGGGTCCTCTCTTCGCCATGTTGTGAGGAGGTTTTTAGGCGCTGATGCGTGCCTGTGTTCGGTGCCCTGCAGCGCATGCTCTGCTCTGCCCGCAGGGGCTTACAAAACCTATCAGGCAAACCGAATCCAAGCCTTCTCATTGCCGTATTGTGGGGGAGACTTATTAGTGTTGGTTTGTGCCTATCTTCGGTGACCTGCAGCTCATGCTTTGGTCGAGCTGCTTGCTGGTGCTTACCGCCTTAAATCAGGCAGACCGAATCCAAGCCTCCTAATTGTTGCATTGTGGGGAAGCTTTACTGATGTTAATTCGTGCCTGTCTTCGGTGACCTGCGGCGCATAAGCTGCTAGCCGCCGCAGGTGCTCATCGTGCTCATCGCCTCACTTAATCAGGCAGACCGAATCCAAGCTCTCACATTGCAGTGCTGTAGGGAGGCCTTTCTATTTCTCTATTTCTCTATCTCCGGGCATTCCTATTTCTCCCATTTTACTTCTATCTTCTATTTCTCTTATCCCCGCGGCTTCCCGGCACCTCGCCCCGCCGGCGGGTTCCCGGCTCTGCGCCGCTTCAGCCCGCGCGCCTCTCTCATCTGCGCAGCTTCCCGGCTTTGCGCGGCTCGGCTTCGCGCGCTCCGCGGTCTCCACGCTTAACCCTTTCGCGTCTGAACCACAGCCTCGCGCCAGCCCCGTTCCCTATCTATTCACGCCCCGTGCTCTCTCTGCACGCGGCGGCTTCCGCGAGTAACACAGCGTAGCTTACGTGTCCGCCACTAGCATTCAATCTAAGTTCCCCGGGCTAGCCTGGTGAATTCAACCCAGCATACGTCTCCGCCCCACGATCTGGCTTCCGTTTCAGCTTCTGGTTTCAACTTTTCACCCCCTATTCCCGGGCTAACTTGAGAATCCCAAAGTGGCTTTCGTATCCACCTCGGCCTGCACTCGTGGCTTCATTTTCCCTAACATTTTTCTCTACCCGGTATATTTCCCCCAGCTTTCCTCCAACAATATTCCTCCCTCATTTCTCCTGGCCTCTCCCCACAGTCCGCGTCCGAGTCTGTTTGTTCTAGCTTTCACTTTCGCTTTCGACCTTAGAGATTTCTCCCAGCTTCCCCCCGTAGTCCGTATCCGAGTCTATGCCTAGGCTTTCAATAGCTTCTTCCGGCTCCTTTTTCGTCCGGCTTTTCCCTAGGCTGTTTGCTAGTCTCTCTCTCCGATATTTTCCCTGGTCTTCCCGTTTCTTCCCTCCTAAGTTTCATATCCGTCCTAAGTTTTCTATCCGAGCTAGGTTTCCTATCCGAGTCAGGTTTCCTATCCGAGTCACGGCACCATTATGTCGCTCCCCCTCTTCGTGGAGGAACGACACTAAACCCTGCCTAGGCTTCATATCCGAGTCACGGCACCATTATGTCGCTCCCCCTCTTCGTGGAGGAACGACACAGGACCCTGCGCTGTTCTTTCTGCTGCTCGGCCCTCCCCGGGTTTGCTGCTGGTTCTTCCCGGGTTGGCTACTATCCCTTCCACCTCCGTGGAAGGGCAGTTCCCCCTGGCCACATTCCCCACTTCCGCAGGGGAGCGGCACACCGCTGGCCGGCTTTCTCGGGGGCTGCACGGGTTCCCTTAGATGTTCCCCATAGATGTTCCTGGTGCATGCCGTCTCTCTCCTCCTTTATAGTCCTCCTCCGCCAATCCTAACTCGGCTGCCCACACGCCGAGTACGCTGCTCTCCTCCAATCAGTAGCAAGTCCTACAGTTTATTGGTTGAACTGGAGGCAGCTGTGCGGAAGCTGTTTACTTCTCTCCCAACGCCATATTGGGGGAGAGCAGATGCATAGAATAAGTCTTAATTCGAGTAACTTAGTCTAGTCCGGATTGCTCCCCACACCTTTTTCCAAATAAAATCACATTCATAGATTCTTGGGATCAAGATGTGGACACAGGTTCTGGGGGAATGCAGCTGAACCCACTATAAGTTTCTTTTTGTGATGTGTAATGATTGTTCTATTAACAGAAAATGTGTTTTTGAGGATTGTTAATTGTATTAAAAATCATGACATTGCAAATATTCAAGTGTTGACTGTCATTTTATGTCACCTCAGTAAGTTTACTTGTGACCTATAAAATACAAAATTATCAACTAAATGGCAATGAGACAGCAACAAGCCAAAAAATGGATTACTTTTGCTAGCACATTATTTGGTTTTCATGCCACTCTTTGTTTTATGTATGTATTTGTATGGGAGATAGAGAAGGAAGCAGGACCAGAGGTTAAAAAAACTAACAGTCAGCACTGAAGTTTTTAAATCTATTTTATATCAAAAACGTGAATTGGCTTGTCACATCTTTGAGGATTCACTTTTTCTCCCTGTTGTAAATCTCCTAACCTAATGGTGTGCCACTTCTTTTATGCAACCGTAGAATGGCTTATCCATTCTGAAATAGCACAAAAGAATTGGAAAATACAGATGTCTTTTCTTTGTATCTTTTTGGAGTGGAAAAAGTAGAGAAAATGTTCCATTTTTGTTTGAGATCTGTAAAGCTCTGCCTTGAAGACTCACTACCTCTGAGAAAAAACTCTTACGTGCATTACAAGCGTTTAGACAGACACCTTGTATTTTCAAAAGCTGCATTTCATACATCAGGACCCCTACCGTGACTATAACTGTGGGCTCCTGTATCCTTTTGATCGACTTCATTCTTCCTGGAAGAATACTACATCTCAGGATCAGTTTAGGTGTTTTCTGCGCTACATCCTGAAACCATACACGAGAAATATATGACAAATGTTGTTCCATTTGATAAGAAATGATCTTAAAGACCACACTGTGAGCTCTAGGCATGCTAATTCTAATGGACTGCCATTATTTTCTAGGCTTTATTTTCCTTAAGAGCAAACCATCTGTTGCTTACTTTCTTTAGAGTTGGGTGAACTTAGATCTAAATTCACTTAGCCAGGGGTGTCTACTCACCCAGCACAATTATTACTGCTACCCCTTAAAAGTTATTGATTTGTATGATGAATTAGACAATCATCCTACTTAAAAGGAGACTTGATTTGTTTTTATTGGGTGCCAAAATGATGTTTCCTTTATCTTTAAAGTCCTGTAGTTTCACTAACATACTTCTTGGTGCTCACCATCTGAGTCAGTTTTCCCATATACATGGGATCTTCTTTGAATGTTTAGGCTTAAATCTTTTACTTTAGGAAAGCTATGTTGTTTTGTAGTTTGCACAAGTGCTCTATGCCATGGCTTTGTGCTTTTTCTTAGGGGATTCTAGCCATACAAACATATTTTCTTTGTATCCTATTAATTATTAATATTAATGTACTTACTTGATAGACACAGAGAGAGATGAGATGAGAGAGATGAGATGAGATGAAATGAGAGAGAGAAATACTCCCGCCCACTGTTTAACTCCTCAAATGCTTCCAGTGGCCAGTGCAGAACTGGTCCAATGCTAGGAACCAGAAGCCAGGAGCAGAAAGCTGGGAATGCAATCCTGGTTTCCCATTTGTGTGGGAGAAACCTGATTACTTGAACCAACACTACTGCCTTTCAGGGTCTGCATTAGTAGGATGTTGAAATCAGGAGCTGGAGCCAGCAGTTAAACTCAGGTGCTCCAGCGTGGGATGCAGGCATTATAACCACTAGCTAAATACTTCCTCCTATCTATCCATATTGTTTTAAAATGTATAGTATTGTCGCTCCCCCTCTTCGTGGAGGAACGACACAGGACCCTGCGCTGTTCTTTTGTCTGCTCGGCCCTCCCCGGGTTTGCTGCTGGTTCTTCCCGGGTTGGCTACCGACCCTTCCACCTCCGTGGAAGGGCGGTTCCCCCTGCCACTTTCCCCACTTCTGCGGGGGAGCGGCACACCGCCGGCCGGCTCTCGGGGGCTTCTCGGGGGCTGCTCAGGTGTTCCTCAGGTGTTCCCCTTAGATGTTCCTGGTGCATGTTGTCTCTCTCCTCCTTTATAGTCCTCCTCACCAATCTGTGCTCTGCTACCCACAAGCTGAGCACGCTGCTCTCCTCCAATCAGGAGCAGGATCAGCTCCCGCAGTTTGTCAAGTTGGTGAGAGGCAGCTGCGTAGAAGTTTACTCCTCCCCAGCGCTATATCGTGGGAGAGCAGATGCATAGAATAGATCTTAATTCCAGTAACTTAGCCTAGTCCGAGTTGCTCCCCATATAGTATTATTTTTCTTTCTTTGACTCTTAATTTTCTCCTTTCTGTCCTGTAGTTTTCTTTTGTCTACTCTGTG
Source organism: Oryctolagus cuniculus (assembly GCF_051225735.1). Classification (NCBI taxonomy): domain Eukaryota; kingdom Metazoa; phylum Chordata; class Mammalia; order Lagomorpha; family Leporidae; genus Oryctolagus; species Oryctolagus cuniculus. The sequence continues at coordinate 102,863,071 of NC_142867.1, forward strand.
TTGTCTAATCTCTCATGCTTCTTTTTATTAGTCTTCATTCTAAAATGTTTATTTTCTCAATTTCCCCCCAAACGATCACAGACCTTTTGCACATTCAGCTAGCTTTCAATCACACCATTTCTGAAATCTACTTTTAAACTCTCATCACTTCCATAACACTCTGAATCCTATTTGAGCTCCTTTTCCAATATTATGCTATGGTTTTCATCAGTTTTACAGATATATTTGGGAATACCTTCATTAATGGTCAATTTTTTTCCCCACACAATGTCCTTATGGGTTTGATTGTAATCCTTTACATTTTCTTTTATTTCTTTGAAAAATATTCCTTTTCCCCAAAATTATTTTAAATATCTGGAGATAGGCCCAAGTAGTTTTCCTAAAGTGATGTTTCTGAGGCTGCTCATCTGTTGGGCTTTTAAGTATTAAAAACCCAGCCTATCATTTCAACAATCCTGCTTCCTCCAGACCCTGCTCCCTTTTGAATTTGAAACTTCTCTGCCTCTTCCACACTTGTGTCCACCCTCTCTAATTTCTGCAGTTTTTCTCAGACCAAGGGTCTGTCTTTCCAGGGAGGGGATCTGGCCGGGTATTCCCAGGGCTCTGGAGGACGTGGGCTGCCCAGGCCCTCCTGATTTCCTCACAGGCCCTTACTGCATCTCTGTACTGTGCTCATCTGCTTACCAGGGTCTGTGGAGCTTCCTTCCAGTTTCATTAGCTTGTTGTTTCTAGTTCTGACTTCTGAGGGCTTCCCCACCTTTGGAGGGATGAGAGTGTTGGGATGATCTCTGAGTTTCAAAGCTCTGAGGGCCACCAGAATCCTCTTTTCTATACCCCCCCCCCCAATTTTCTCCACTAGAGAGAATGCTGCAAATGTCTTGGGAAGGTTCTATTGTTGATGGTGATTTGGCTCAACCCTTTGTGCTTCGAGGGTTTTAGGGGAACTCCTTGTCATTTAATTTTGTTGAAGATGTTTTTGTTCTGATTTTTAATCTTGTTACTCTAGTTTATCCATCTGCATTTTTCATTAAATAGTTTGCTTCCATAATGATTTTGTTCCGATAGGAAGTTTGATGTCACTTTTAAAAATCTAACCTGACAGGGCTAGGTGTTGTGGCACTGTGGGTGAAGCCACCACCTGTGATGCCTACATCCCATATGGGAGTGCCAGTTTCAGTCCTGACCCATCTCCTTCCAATCCAGCTTCCTGCTAATGCACCTTGGAGGCAGTTTCTCAAGTGTTTTGGCCCTGTCACCTGCATGGGAAACTCAGATGGAGTTCCTTATTCCTTACCTGCTCATTCATTGAGCAAATACTTATTGAATGTCTACTACATGGTATAAATGACAACGCAAACATGCATTACACCTGCCCTTACAATGCTTACAGCCCAACAGTGAAGCACAATATTGAAGCACTACATGAAGAGGATTAAGGCAGAAGAATGAGTGCTGCCGGAGCAATAGCAGAAGGGTGAACACATTTCTCTTTGTAGAAACTTCAACTCAGTTGATACCTGAGGGATATGTAGAGGTTAGCAAGGAAAACAAGGAAGTGCTTACATTCCTTTTGAAATGGTGAATGGGAACCCATGTGGTTGTACTGTAGGGGTTAGGGAAAGGTAGGAGAGTAGACCAACATGAGCTGGACAGATGGGCGTGCGGCAGGTCATGTGCACAGTGGTAGGCTGACTGAACAGAGCAAGAACTCTCCATTCCAGTCAAATGGTCGTTTGGTGTTGCTGGTGACTAAAACAGATGAAAGCACATATTGAAGTAGTGAGGAATGGTTAACAGGTTTATGTGAGAAGGCCTTCAAAAGTTCATGTGGGATGCATGTTATAAAAATATTATTCATGAGTTCCAAAACTTTTTACAGCAAAATAAACCTTATTCAATTTTCCCAAAAACTTTAAGAAAATTAATTGACTTGAAAGAGAGAGAGAGAGAGCACGAGAGCTCTTCCATCTGGTTCATTTCCCAAATACCCATAAAAGATGGGGTTGGACTAGGCACAACCAGGAGCCAGGAACTCTGAGTTTACCTGATGTGAGTAGGAGGGACTCAAATACTTGAGCCATCAACTTCTGCCTCCCAGGGCACCCAGTAGAAGGAAGCTGAATAGGAAGCAGACCCGGGACTTGAACCCATGAACTCAGCTATGGTGCATGGCAGGCATCCTAAGCACGCATCGTGCCAAACTCCTGTTCCCCTTTATTTTTTTCCATGAACTTTTACAAATCCTTCATATTAGTAAAGAGCAGAAGATGCCACTGAAACTTATGTGCAATTTAAAAGGTCTTCCTCCTTTTGGTATGTATATCATACTTCCATAACATAGAGGTAAGCTTCTACAAATATGTACCTTTTATGAAAGTATACTTTTAATATTCAATGACTATTCAGGACAATGGCATAGAAAACAATCACTTTTTAAAATGAACTTATATTTTTTACTATTCTAAAAGTCTGGCCTCCATTGTTCAATAGTATGGGATAGAGATTTACATTTTCAAATAATTATTTTTGTGTGTTTTATATGTATTCAAAGATTCCCTATATTATTCCTGAAAGGCAGGTTATTTCATAATAATTATCCAAAGATGAACATTTTATGGCAATATTTAACTATTATTTTTAGAGGATAAAAATATATGTCCCACTTCCTCTAAAGTTTTGAATTTTACAAGTCTAATGGCAGAGGAGGTGTTGATGATTGGGAATATGGTGGATGTTGTCCTAGTTGTAAGCATGGAGACAGCTGGAGGAAGAATATGCGGGCAGGTGGCATGAAGTACAGGTGCTGCTTGACTTACAATGATATTATGTTCTAATTAAATCCACTATAACTTGAAAATCCCACAGGTTAAAAATGCCCCAATACAGCTAACCTTCTACACATTACAGCTCAACCTTGCCCTCCTGATCACATGGCCAACTGGGAACAGCAGCAGCTGCTGCTACTCAGCATCACTCGAGAACGTGGGACTGCAGAAATCAAGAATACATCGATATTCAGTATTTGGAGTATGAGTTCTACTCAATGAACATTGTTTTTATACTATCATAAATTAGAAAAACTCTAAGGTGAAGCATTGTAAGCCGGGGACTACTTGCAGAATGTGGCAGCCCACACCAGACAAACAGTAGTTAGGCATCCCCCAGGACCTGAAGAGGCTGTGGCGTTTCTGGGACATGGGCAGAGGCCAGGTCTACAACCCTTAACACCCTGAGGTCCCTGTCTGAGATGTCTCTTAACAGTGTGGCGATGACACCAGAGCAGGTTAGGAGACTTTAAGGTCTATAATAAATTCTCTTCCACATGTGTAAGAATGAAATGAATGACACGTGAGTGGCAGGCAGGGCTGATATACAATAAAACTGCCAAATGGAAACTTTGTTTGTGCTGTGTCTCTACCTTTCATGAACTGGAGGAATTTTCACTGCTCTCTCTTCTGCCCCAGTTCATTCATTCCTCCAAGTATCTAGGTGCCAGGAGCTATGGCACCGGGACATCAGTGGTTCGTTACATCTTTTGGCAGTTTCTCACTGAATCTCCGTTATGTGCCAGACAATGTCCCAAACACTGACAAATAAGACAGGGGAGGAGTCTACATTCTGAAGACTACATTCCCATGGGAGAAACAGAAGACAAGCACAAACACAACAGATATTTGAGATGAATGCAGAAAAGTGCTAAACAGAGAATTTGAAATCAGGTGATACAAAAGTACATGGTGACTACTTGGTTTGGATAGTCGGAAAGGCTTCCTAAGAGTGAGTGATCTGTGTGCTAAGATTTGAACAGCAAGAAAAGAAAGTCCTTTAAGAGCAAGGATTAGAAGACCCCACACAGAGGAACAGTGAGTAGAGCAGCTTTTTCTAAACTCTGGAATGTTCAACGAAAGCTCCTTGTAGCTGGAGCACAGTGTGGTGGAAAGAGATATTTGGGGCTTAATAGTCAAAGGTAAGATGATCGGATTTATTCTAAGTGCACTGGAAAGCCACTGGGTTTTTAAATCTATAGTTATCGGCCGGTGCCGTGGCTCACTAGGCTAATCCTCCACCTGCGGCGCCAGTACCCCAGGTTCTAGTCCCGGTTGGGGTGCCAGATCCTGTCCCAGTTGCTCCTCTTACAGTCTAGCTCTCTGCTGTGGCCAGGGAGTGCAGTGGAGGATGGCCCAGGTGCTTGGGCCCTGTACCCGCATGGGAGACCAGGAGAAGCACCTGGCTCCTGGCTTCGGATTGGCACAGCGCTGGCCGTGGCGGCCATTTGGGGGGTGAACGAACGGAAGGAAGACCTTTCTCTCTGTCTCGCTCTCTCTCACTGTCTAACTCTACCTGTCAAAAAAAATCTATATCTATCTATCTATCTAATCTATCACTGCCATACAACACACTGAAATGTATTCTTTTTCTGCTATTGTATGGATGGTATGTTACTGTATATGTCATTCTTCATCTTGATTTTTTTCACTAGAAATCTGAGCCACTGTGAATTTTTAAGTATGTAAATGACATGATCTGATTTATATTTTTTTTTTTTTAAATTTGATCCTGGGTGCTATGAAGGAAACATGGCATGAAAATAAGACCATATGGAATATGAAGAATGGAGAATGAGTGAAGTAGAACCATGCCTTCAAGGAGTTCACAGTCTTCCCTTTCTCCCTATGTCTCAGCACCTTCTAATCTTGTCAGTGCTAGCCTAGTTGTCTCTGAACTTGTCATCAGTCTCGTACACTTAACTCTGAGATCCCTGGGAGTCAAACCAGTATCTGTCTTGCTCATCTCTGTGTCTCAAGCACCTAGTGGGTACTCGGTAAACATTAGTTACAGGAATAGATCAGCGAGGCTAGGTAGTTTTATTAATGAATTATCTAATCCTGAATAGCATGATTTTATTCCTATGATTAGTCAGTATTATGAAATAATCAGTATGAAGTGTCACTGAGAGATACCTTAATAAATTGAAGAAGGATATTCAGAGATCTTTGTATCACCTCTTTGGACTGATGGACAGCAATCTGGGTGGTAAAGGACCTAGAAAGTAATTCATATAAGATGGCTAAAAATACCAGGGATGTTGATGCTAGTGAAGCTAAGACTCAGGGGAGCATGACAGCTGCTTTCAAACATACAAAGAACCTTCAATAGAGAAGAAAGAGCATGCTTATTTTTATCTTGCTCCAGGGGAAGAGGCAGGAGCAAGTGCTGTCCATCTCCAATAAAGAAAAATAATTTTCTATAGCTATCTAGAAATAGAATAGGTTCCCCTGTGAGGTAATGAGCATGTTGTCCCCAGAGACACTGAAGTAGAAATTAGACAGCAATTTGACAGGGATGCTGCAGAAGTGACTCCTGGACTTTATATAATGATAACAATAGCTACAATTGATTTAATGCTTCCTGTACCAGACACTATGCTGAGGGTTTTGCCAGTGTCATGTCTTTTGCCAATGTTATGTTGTCTTTTAATTTTCATAACTCTATGTGTAGGTATGATATTGTTTTGTATGAGCAACTTACAGAAGTTAAGTGACTTTTACAAGGGCACACAATTAGCAAGTGGAGGAACCAGGACCCGGCCCAGGTCTCTACGACATCAAATCCTTCACCCTATTGGGTCTGGCTTGCCCAGGATATTCCTAAACCATGGCTCTATTCTCTGTCCTCTCACAGGGCTAAGTCACAGCATTTCATTCCACTCAATCTCCAAGGAGCGAGAATGGTGATGAAAGATAAGGCCATTTACTAGCTAATGTTTATGGGTATTGTGGGGAGCAACTGGGAGCAACTCAGACTAGACTAAGTTACTGGAATTAAGACTTATTCTATGCATCTGCTCTCCCACAATATGGCGCTGGGAGAGGAGGAAACAGCTTCTACACAGCTGCCTCCAGTTCAACCAATAAACTGTAGGACTTGCTCCTGATTGGAGGAGAGCAGCGTACTCGGCGTGTGGGTAGCAGAGTTGGGATTGGTGGAAGAGGACTATAAAGGAGGAGAGAGACAACATGCACCAGGAACATCTAAGAGGAACATCTATCTGAAGGAACACCTGTGCAGCCCCCAAGAGAGCCGGCCGGCGGTGTGCCGCTCCCCCGCAGAAGTGGAGAAAGTGGCTAGGGGGAAGCGCCCTTCCACGGAGGTGGAAGGGTCGGTAGCCAACCCGGGAAGAACCAGCAGCAAACCCGGGGAGGGCCGAGCAGACGAAAGAACAACGCAGGGTCTAGTGTCGCTCCTCCACGAAGAGGTGGAGCGACATAATGGTGCCGTGACTCGGATATGAAGCCTAGGCAGGGTTTAGTGTCGTTCCTCCATGAAGAGGGGGAGCGACAGGTATTAAAGCCTACATACATGGAAGGGTTCTTTTTCTTTTATCTCTAATGTAGAATGGAGAGTTCTGAAGCAGTTCTTCCCAGGAGAAGCTCCAGTCCTTTCTAATTCTTACTTCTACAAAGCACTGGCTTATATGAGGATACCAGGGCTGGGTGTATGTCCTTCTGGGATTTTATTGGTAGATGGTTGATAACAGCAGTATTTCCATTCCCTGTGTCCCTAATCCAAGGTCATCTTTATCTTACCACAACATCCTGAACATACACTGCACCCTCTGACAATGGCATTTCTTCAAATTCTAAGTTTGATATTCTAAAACTCTTTCAATATAAGATGATTTCTCCTGAGAATTTTAGAAAAGGGAATGGCAAGAAGGATTATTATCTGTTGTTTTGTTTAGTTTTTAGTTAGTTTTTTTTTTTAACTCAGTTTGCCTTTGTGAAATTATTGAAAGAGATGTAGTTTTGCCTTAGGTTTAGGGATTTTGTTTGTTTGTATGTTAACCTCCATGGAGAAGAATGTAATGTTTAGGGAGAGGATATAATATTTGGATTACTGATGAATTATCAATATGAAAAGTCTAATATTCATGCTTTATTGGTAACTGATTACCAATCAATTGTCCTTTTCCCATGCTGTCCAAATACCCATGTGGGCAGTTCTGGTAGAAAACCCGGCAAAGAAGTGCTTCACTCATGTGCACTGCAAAGAGTAATCCTTCCAGTCTATATAACCAAAGAACCAGTTTCCTGCAGTCTAAAGAAAGACTGGAATGGTGTGCAACATTGGCCATGCCACTCAGTTATGCTCCAGTATGTTGGGTTGTTGTAAGGAGCAAGGTATATCTTTCCTAAAGGAAAGAGAACATTTGGAAAGTAAGAGACATATGGATTATTCTACAGAAGATTCCAAGGAAAGGGGAATACAATCCATATTTATTGAGTGGCTGTTTCATGCCAGGCATTTCACTTATTTAAACAGTGTAATGCCCCCCAAAGCAAACTTGTGAGAATATATTACTCCTTTACTCATCAAATGGTTCCTGAGCACCAGCTATGCATTTGGTTTCTACTGAGGACATAGTCATTAACAAGTTACTTAATAGTGAAAACTTTATCTTCTACTTACCCAACCCTTGATAACAAAAAACAAATGTGTCTGAAGATACTTTTAATCTGCATTATAAATCCTTGCTCTCCCAAAGACAACCTTTTTGAGGATATAATAATTATGCTAATATTTATTGAATAACCATGTTTTGGGTTGTACATGATGTGTTTTGTATGCATTATTTCATTTAATTATTATGCCTCATGAGAGAAGAACTACCATCAGTCTTGAGTCTACACTTTTTTAACCAATATTTTTTTCTTTTTAATTATTTATTTGAACGGCAGAGTTACAGAGAGGCAGAGGCAGAGGCAAAGAGAGATGTCTTCCATCTGCTGGTTCACTCCCCAACTGGCCACAACAGCCAGAGCTGGGCCAATCTGAAGCCAGGAGCCTGCAGCTTTCTCTGAGTCTCCCACGTGGGTACAGGGACACAAGGACTTGGGCCACATTCCACCGCATTCTCAGACCATAGCAGAGAGCTGGATCAGAAGTGGAGCAGCTGAGACTTGAATCTGTGCCGTATGGGTTGCTTGCACTGTAGGCAGCAGCCCCACCCACTACGCCACAGTGCTGGTCCCTTGAGTTTACATTTGAAGAAGTTAAGGCACAGACAGGAGAACTAACTCATCCCAGACACATAGCTAGTATGTGGCAGAGCTTGTATTTGAGCCTAACAAAAGGGACCTGGCATCAGACCTTGTTCTCATAACTTTGGGCAACGTGACTCTGACCCAGATGTAGAACACAGAGCTCACATGGCCAGTGACTAGCCAAAATGAGACTTGAGCCCAAATAAAGTTTTCACTATTCAGTAATTTGTTAACAACTGTATCTTTGAGCCTGTCTGATGTTAAAGCCTATGTTGTTAAAGCCTGATGTTCAAGTTACTGATTATGGTAGAAACATTGAGTCACTAGAGCCAGATTAGACTGCATTGGTAGTAGTTCCCATCTCTGCCAGGAAAGCTCTTCTCAAGTTAACAAAGAACAGCACACAATTTAAGGAAGACCTACTCGACAGTGAAATGTTTTGAGCTTGCAGATCAGTAGAATATGTCCTTCCTCTTCTCCCCCTTCTCCTCCCTCCTATCTTTTTTCCTTTCTCTATTCCTTTCAACAAATGCATATTAACTGCCTTTCAACTGTCAGAGAGTTGCATTCAAAAACAGGATAAACGTGTCTTCAGATATTTTGGTTTTGTTTTTTGTTATCAAGGGTTGGGTATGCAGAAGATAGTTTACACTAATCAGTAATTTGGTCAATATGTATTAAGTTTGTAATATTTTCTAGAACATTAAGAAAAGATGATTCTGTTTCCACCAAGAGAGGTTATTTTTAAATTGGAAAATGTTACTGTTCCCTTTCTTTTCCTATCTTTTGGATGTTTTAGAATGTGCAGAAGTCAGCAAAAGTTGAGTTGCTTTTCTTTTTTATTCTGAGAGGCTTTATTTTAAAGGGCAGGGCAAGGCTTGGCATTCCAGGGCTGGGGTTTCTGAGTTAGCATATGTTTCTTCAGCTGGTCCTGCCACTGATGAGGGCAGACAAGCCTGAATCAAGGGTCCACTGTGTTTTAGCTCTTGCTATATTTCCCATGCTCAACAAGACTAATAAATGAAGAGAGTCTTTCAGTCACCAGAGTGAATGAATCATAAAATGAGGACACATGATGTGAAGGCAGAGAGATGCATCTACTCTTTGAACCTATAGTTCTAGAGAGTCAAGTGCATGGTAATTCCTCATAGATTAAGAAACAGCTCTGTTGTAGAATCAACACTGTAGAGGAGGAGTGCCATGAACATGTAATGTCATGTGATAGCACTAGGAGGAATTGGGTAGCATAACTTCCATTCATTCATTCAGCACTTCTGTGAAGATCTGGAAGAGCATGAGAGTCCTCACTGGACTTGCATGGACAACTCTAAGAAACATAAAACATCAGTCTTACAGCTTTTACATCGGGCTTTCCAGTCCTCTGGGGGCTTATCACCTTCCTCAGAACGGCTACAGAGATGCAAAGTTGTACTCTCAAGCTTGTCTGTGAGATCCCTGCTACAATTTGCCCGACCCTTTAGAAATCCATGACCACTTGGAGTGGCCTGTTTCAGTCTCTGTTAGAGATCACATTGCCTGCTTTCAAATCTACAGATCAAGACAGAATAGCAGTTGGTCACATGTCTAGAGTGTGAAAAATGGAATTTTATTTTATAACTACCGATAGTTTCCTTGACTCTAAGCCTTCAGGTCTTCCATACCAATTACTTTACTTTATTTTATTTGTATATCTTGAAACTAGTTGGCTTGCTCACTATTATGGTTCCCAAAGACAATTTCATCTTTATTTCTAAATCGCTGTTCAGATCAAAGCTCTCTTTGTCTGAACTTTTGCTTCCTTGCCCAATTCTGGATGGAAAAATAGCTGATCCATAGCTACAGTGAAGCCAGGCAAAGGCAGGACAAACCCTTGGGCATGTCAGGACCTGGTGACTGTTTGAATCTGGAACCTCTAGGGAGGGAGAGTCAGAGGTGGCATTTGGACATGGATCCCATGTGCCCTAGGAATAATGTTTCTATGAATAAACGCAACAAGCAGACACATGGAAGATGAGGATTAACTAGCTTATGAAATAGAAACCTACAATGTGCTGTGTTAAAGAAACTGTGACTTTGTAGTACTTGGAACTGGTAGAAAAGTAGGTTTGAAGCTTAGATAAAGCTCAAATGCAGATTCCGGGTTCATCTGCATAGAGGAAATGGTAGATGCCATTAGGTTTGGGCACCTGTTGAAAAATTACTGAGAGAAGAATCGAGTGAAACCAGGGGGCAGCACACCCACCAGAGTGCAAAAGAAAGGCAGGGAATGTGTCAGGGATGCACCCGGTCTCTGACGTCAGGGGAGAGAATTTCAGAAGGCCCACTTCATCCAGAAAAGTAATAGTGTATTGTGAATTAAGCAGAAGAACAAAGAAAGTAATACAAATCCACAAAACAAAACAACAGGAAAGAGGATCTGTCATAACCCTTGTGATTTTAGATGCCCCTAAGTGCAGGCAATACAGGTCACAAAGAAAACTTGAAGTGTAACCATGCAGAGGGGAACACAGACTTGAAGACCTGCCAGCGAGTCTTGGTGTGACTGCCAACCTGCCAGGGACACCACGGTGAAGGATGGCTTGTTTAGAAGAGCCACGTGGACATCAACAGGGTAGATGGCCACATAGAAAGAGTTACTCTAATGCATACACACAGATCTCAGGATCGAAGTTTTGTGGAGAGTATTCATAAAGGATAAAACCATCCTGCACAGAGACGTGACTGCTAGGGGGAGTGTTTAATTGAAGGCCAGGTAAGAAGAAATATAGATGATGTCATAACAAAAGCCATACATCTGTCCCACAGGGAGATCTGGGAGAAGGCAGGAGTTTTTCAGTTCTGTAGAGCTCTCTTCCTAATTTTAGTTTGCTGAAACTTAGGACCCCAAATTTTGCTTCTTAGAAGATGGAGGAATAAGCTGAAGCTACTGCTAGTCTGGGTTTAACTCCTACCAAGAAATTACTCACTTGAGAGTCCACCTCTCTTCAGCGATCCCCTGTGTCCCATCTCAGCCCAGGCAGCGTGAGCTTCCTGCCTTCACCTCCAAAATCGCGGCTGGGCCAGTTGGAGCTGATCTGGGGATGTTTGCTGGAATGCTCTCCGAGGAGAAGCATTAGTTTTCTGCTGGACAGAGACAATGAGACTCTGGTTGAATAAAGGAATTTCTATGGACTACTGCCAGGGGATGGGGTGAGGACCTACCTGGGAACAAGTCCCAGATGGGAAAGCAGGCCTGAGAGATGGAAGCATCTTTCTTTCACATGATCAGAAAATGTTGGTCAAGCCTCCACCTCATTAAGCATAAAGTAGCCAGAAATTTTCAACAAAATTAGTAATTTTTTTTGCTAATATCTGTTTAAATCTTCATTCCTATCATTTGTAACTGCATGAGACTTAAATAGCCTGGCTTTTATTTTTAAAGACTTATTTACTTAAAAGGCAGAGTTACAGAGAGGGAGAGGCAGAGGCAGAGAGAAAAGTCCTCCATCTGCTGATTCACTCCCAAATGGCTACAATGGTCAGGGCTGGACCAGATCAAAGCCAGAAGCCAAGAGCTTCCTCCAGGCCTCCCACATGGGTGCAGGAGCCCAAATACTTGGGCCATCTTCTCTACCTTCCCAGGTGTACCAGCAGAGAGCTGGATTTGAAGTGGAGTATCTGGGACTTGAACTGGTACCTATATGGGATGCTGGTGCTGCTGCTGGTGGCCTAGCCCACTATGCCACAGCACCAGCCCCAGTAGCATGGCATTTTACTTCACCTTCCTGATTTTAATTTTCTAGCTCAATTTATATTATCAGGTTGCCAATGTTTCCTTTCTAAACCATAAACGGAACAATCTGATTGTCTTAAACCCCCTCCAGACGTCTCAGTAACTACTACATTAAGTTTAGACTTGCCTGGCTGCACAGTCTGCTATCTTCTGGGGTCAGACTCTTCCTCTCTTGTCCTGTCCTTCTACTGCTCTCAAATTCTACTTTACCATAATTGTACATTTTTACTTTGAGAAGTCCTATTTGTTTCTTCCCCCAATGCATCTGTTTGATCATGCTATTTTGATCTTTCCATTTAGTAGCTTGTGTTAGCTTCTAGTTAGTTTATAATTTTGTATTGTGAGCTCATCTTCAGTAAGGGTATTTTTCCCTGTAGGAGTCCCATGTAAGCTAGCTGCCTTTTGCCAATGTTGGGGGGTTATAAATAAGCCTGGGACCAACTTTTATGATAGTTTCTTTGCTTGAGTTCTTGTATAAGGCAGAGAATTCTAAGTTTGGAGTATATCTCTTCATGAAGCACAAAGTTCCTGGGCTGACTTGTGCTTCCCTAGGCTTGTATGTGGAACTTTGTAACTTTCCCTGACACATCAGGGAATCCATTAAGGCTCCGATTTGATGGAGAAGTTTCTAGTTAAGAACCCCATTTGCAAAAACCTCATTCCTTCTTCTTTTTATAAGCATTAAAGATTAAGAACTCAGACTATAGGTCCAAGAGTACTTTTGTGATACGCTCTGATGTCAGAACCCCTTAATTCTTCAGCTGTGAGCTCTTTATTTCTGGCACAGAGGGTTTCTTTTTTGTAAAACATAGCTATCTCTTAAAGATTTCTTTTCTGGAGTTTGGATAGTTGACTAATATTTCAATTTGTTTGCAGCTGGAAGAGGGATGTCTCATGAAAATAATTTTAAAACCATATTCCACATCTTCTGCCAGATTATATTGCCGAGGATTTCCCTGATGTGCTATCTGCATCATTCATCCATTCATTCCACAAATAGTTTCCACATGTGCACTTTGTGCCAGGTACTGTTCCACGTTCTTGGGATGCAGCAATGAGAAAATAGAGAAAACATTCCTGAAGTTTTTAAGATTATCTTCAGACAGCAGGAAACAACTAAATAATAAATAAATTACATAGCACATTGCAAGACAGTGAAGGAAACGAGAAAACAGAAAATATAGAGCCTAGTAAGATGTATCTGGGTTGGGGTGATGGACAGGTTGAGAAATTAAGTAGGGTAGTATCCATTAGGAAGGTATTTTTGAGGCAGTTGTGAGATTTGAGTGAAGAGTTGAAGGAAATGATATCCTTCCCACCATATACATCATTCACTCTGAGGGAACCAAGATGGCAGCCCTGGGAGAATCTTCGAGAATGTGTTGTAGACCTGAAGCTCTCAGGATCCAGTGAAGAAGAAATGGGGTAGAGGGCAGTGTAAGTCAGTAATTGATGTCGCCACAATTCAGTGAGACAGGAGACTGAGGAAGATAGTCAAGTTCTAAGGTAAAGATAACAAATTGCTTGGTTCTTCAGGGAAGCAAGGCTTACTGTGGAACTGCAGTCAAAAGATATTTTCTTAGATGTTCTTCATAGTAAGAAAAATTGCTTATGTGTAGAACATCATTTTAATCATATTTTTCCAAAGACTGCAACTAAGTCTTCGGAATGTATTGTCCCTTGTATAAGATACGAATGGAAAACAAAATCTGTGAATGTAGCTCTGCAGAACTCCAAAGCCATGTCATTTAAAAATATGTCTTCAGGCCGCCTCTCTTGAGTGAGATTTCATTTGAAGGGTTACTGTCTAGGCCGGGTTGCATAAAGTGATTCCAGTTAGTCACTGTTGCTTTGATCCTTCCCGCCCCTCTTTCGTTGCTCCAAGTTGTACTTCACTGTCATTCTACTCCCTACTTAGTCATCTCTCTGATATGTCATGACTAACTAGAATCCATCTTCATATAGCAGCCTTGAAGCATTGAAAGACAGTTACCACAATGCCCAAGTCTTCTGTGTAACAATCCTTCATGTGAACCATGAGCATCTTCATATGAACCATGGCACATGAGCTACTTTTTTTTTTTTGACAGGCAGAGTGGACAGTGAGAGAGAGAGAGATAGAGAGAAAGGTCTTCCTTTGCCGTTGGTTCACCCTCCAACGGCCGCCACAGCCAGCGCGCTGTGGCCGGTGCACTGCGCTGATCCGAAGGCAGGAGCCAGGTGCTTCTCCTGGTCTCCCATGGGGTGCAGGGCCCAAGCACTTGGGCCATCCTCCCTGCACTCCTGGGCCACAGCAGAGAGCTGGCCTGGAAGAGGGGCAACCAGGACAGAATCCGGCACCCCAACCAGGACTAGAACCCAGTGTGCCAGCGCCGCAAGGTGGAGGATTAGCCTATTGAGCCGCGGCGCTGGCCCCATGAGCTACTCTTAGCCCTGCCCTACCACATTGGTCACCTTCTTGTAAAGAATTCTATTGTGTCAGTGGTTGTCTTCAATCCCCAGATGAAGTTTCACAGCACATAATACAGTGATCCTATCGCTATTAATGCAGCTCAAGTTTATATTGTTTCAATGAATATCAACATATCATTGTCCCGTAAATAACTACTCTGCCTAGTTTCTTCTATCCTATTAACAGTGAAGGGATTTGAACCAAGGATAAAACCTTTTCCCACATCTAGAGATCTCCGGACATTCTTTGGATATAGTTGTTCAATCAGCAATGCAACTGGCACTGTGGCACAGTGGGTTAAGCTGCCACCTGCAGTGCCAGCATTCCATATGGGTGTCAGTTCAAGTCCCAGCTGCTCTGCTTCTGATTTAGCTCCTGGCTAATGCTCCTGGGAAAGCAGCAGAAGAATGGCCCAAACAGTTGGGCCCTGCCACCCACATGAGACCTGGAGGAAGCTTCTGGTTTCAGCCTGGCCATTGAGACCATTTGGGAATTGAACCAGGAGATGAAGATCTCTCTCTCTCTCTCTCTCTCTCTCTCTCTCTCTCTCTCTCTCCTCGCTGTTTCTCCCTCTCTATAACTCTTTCAAATAAATAAATTTTAAAAAATAATCAGCAATGCATATTCCAAACTCCCTATTGCCTAGGTCACATTTTTCCCATCTTGTTTGCAAAAAATATAAAAACCCTTCTCAAATATTTCAGCTAAATCAAGAAACAGTGTATTTGTCATCCCTCAATATGTTGGAATATATTCAATGTGGCAAATTGAATAGTTTTGTAGGACATCCTTGATAATTGATGCTGACTTCATGGGACATTCCTTTCTATCCTAAAGGCTTACACACCACGTATCTTAAAACCTCCTCTAGAATTGGATGCAAATTGGTGTCATATTTAATGATCTATAGTTTCTGGAATTTACTTTTCCTCACTTTTTGAATCCAGAAATAAAATGTTTCCATGTTTCACTGCTGTTTCTTAGACTGGTCTAAGAGTAACAGCAATGTACTAACAGTCAAAAGACCATGGTTTCAAACTATATTTATTCCCAGAAAATTCTGTAACCTTGAGCAAGCTTCTTGACTCATTCATAAAAATTAAAGACCTTGACTATGACCTCTAAGAGTACTTCATGCTTAGTTTCTTTAGTATATTTACTCTCTTGACAATACAGCACCTAGTTCTTCTGATTCCATATATAATCTCAAAGTGACAATTCTTATTCTTAATAATGGATGTGCCACTTTGAAAAGCAGTGGTGCCGGCACCCTGGGTTCTAGTCCCGGTCGAGGCGCCGGATTCTGTCCCGGTTGCTCCTCTTCCAGTCCAGCTCTCTGCTGTGGCCTGAGAAGGCAGTGGAGGATGGCCCAAGTGCTTGGGCCCTGCACCCACATGGCACATGGGAGACCAGGAGGAAGCACCTGGCTCCTGGCTTCGGATTGGCGCAGTGCACTGGCTGTAGCGGCCATTTGGGGAGTGAACCAACGGAAGGAAGACCTTTCTCTCTGTCTCTCTCTCACTCTCTAACTCTACCTGTCAAAAAAAAAAAAAAAAAAAAAGGCAGTTCAATATCAGGTTGATTTCGGTTCCTTTTGTTCCTTAAAAATATCTCATTTGAAATATAATTACATAATATAAAATTCATCCATGTATGAGGCCAGCACTGTGGCACAGTAGGTTAAGCCTCTGCCTGTGGTGCTGGTATTCCACATGGGTGCCAGTTCGAGACCCGGCTGCTCCGCTTCCAATCCAGCTCCCTCCTGGTAGCCTGGGAAAGCAGTGGAGGATGGCCCAAGTCCTTGGACCCCTGCACCTGTGTGGGAGATATGGAGGAAGCTCCTGGCTCCTGGCTGTGGATCAGCCCAGCTCTGACCATTATGGCCATTTGGGGAATGAACCAGCGGATGGAAGACCTCTCTCTCTGTCTCTCCCTCTCTCTGTAACTCTGCCACTCAAAGCAATAAATAAATCTTTTTAAAACAATTCAACCATGTGAAGTGTGTAACTCAGTGGGTTGTGGCATAGTCAGAGTTGTGTAACAATAACTACAATCTAAATTTAAAACACTTTCAACTCTTGTTCTTCAATGGACTTGAACATAGCTCACTTTGGGATCTGTTTTTACACATGCTGGAGTGACAGATTACGATTCAGGTCTCAAAAGCTTGTCAATGGATTCCATCAGTGCAGGTTGTGTTGCCTCCTTCCGAGGTACAGCTGGCACCCAGAGCAGCACTCGCTTGCTGAGCGTGAGTGAGAACATTTGAAAAATAAGCACAGCCCTTTTCACAGGTCCACTATATTTCCCTAGGGTCGCAAAATGACACAATTTTTCAGAGCCTCTAATAAAAGCTATCTTGGTAGCACAATAACTTTCCTTCATTCTGTAATCAAAAACACACTCAGGTCCTTAATTTGTGTATAATAACATTTTCAACTTACTACGTAACAGACTGGAGATTCAGAGGTGAGTGAGTCAGGCAAAGTTTAGCTGTTGTGGCACTTACACTTTAGCTGAGGATGGTGGGGAGGGGAGCCAGGAAACAATGTCAACTGCACAGTCTCACACAGAGATGAGCACTATGAAGGAGGCTAAGCAGGACGGTGTAATGTACACGTAAGACTAAGTGGTGTACGATGACAGAATGCAGAACCATTTTCATAGCCTTCGCTTCAGTCAGTCTTCACAACTCTGTGACACATCAAAGGTGAATGTTATTCTACTTCCCATTTGACAGGTTAGAAACTGAGGCCCAGAAAGATTGAGTGACCCAAAGAGAGCTATACAGCTAGTGACGAGAACTAGGACTTTGTTCTGGTGGTTTGAACCCAAACCAGGATGCTCTCATTTATGTTGCTTAGAAACAGAAATGGCTGTGCAAATTACAGTGTGTTTATGTCGAGGAATATCGTGTCATCATTATGAACAATGCTTAGGGAGACTGAAATTTATTTTTTTTATTTTTATTTTTTTTGACAGGCAGAGTGGACAGTGAGAGAGAGAGACAGAGACAAAGGTCTTCCTTTGCCATTGGTTCACCCTCCAATGGCTGCTGCAGCCGGCGCGCTGTGGCCGGCGCACTGCGCTGATCCGAAGGCAGGAGCCAGGTGCTTCTCCTGGTCTCCCATGGGGTGCAGGGCCCAAGCACTTGGGCCATCCTCCCTGCACTCCCTGGCCACAGCAGAGATCTGGCCTGGAAGAGGGGCAACTGGGACAGAATCCGGAGCCCCGACCGGGACTAGAACCCAGTGTGCCAGCGCCGCAAGGCGGAGGATTAGCCTATTGAGCCATGGCGCTGGCCAAGACTGAAATTTATGATACAATATTGGAAGAAGATACAAAAAGGAAAATTACATGTATAAAATCTAAGAGTTGAAAAGCCTGTGTGGACAAGAATCAGAAAGTAACAGAGAGAAATGAAAATAATGTTTGTGTTAGGGATGGTTCTTTTTTTTTTTTGTTTCTTAAATTTTAATTAAAATAATAGTGTATACCTAACATAAAATGAAGACACTAGATGAAAATTATTCTCACAATTTGATCGTAGCATTTATTGGCCAAGTGTGAATTCTATAAAGATCAACTAAGGAATAAACACACACACACCACACACATGCCAAGTCACTTCAGAAAGTTTTGTGAGGAAAATGGAATTAAAAGACAAACTGATTCTTTGAGATTTAAGCATAGCTTTTTCAGAATATGCATTTTCATATATATATATATGTTCCATATGTATGTCATATATAGTATATATACATGTATATATATATATTTTTCACAGTGGGAGGAACAAGAAAAATTCTGGCCGTAGTGGCCATTTAGAGGGTGAACCAATGGAAGGAAGACCTTTCTCTCTCTCTCACTGTCTAACTCTGCCTGTCCAAAAAAAAAAAAAAGAAAGAAAGAAAGAAAGAAAAAGAAAGAAAATGAAGTTCATAGATAGCAAAGAGCCAATTACTTGATCCTCAAAAGACAGAAGCTTATGAAATGCCAACCTCATAATGGCAAAATCACGCCTATCAGAAGAGAGCCACTCAAGGGCCACAGTGCCTCTCGTAAAGAAAGGAACACGAGTTGGAGAACTTGTCTATACATGAGTATGCCCGGCTTGAGGAACACGAGAGGCTATTTAATCACTCTGGGTCCACAGAACAAAAGACTATTCATCTAAAGCCTCTCAAGTGGTCTCACTGCAAAACCGCAAGTGTGATGTCTAAGAAGTCAGAGTGCGGCCAGGGCACAAAGAAAAGGTCACACACATCGGGGAATTTGAAAAGCTATGAATACAGGAGCAATTTTCAAAGTTGGACAGGATACAGGGAAACCAGCAGAGAAAACGGCTGGTACAATGGCCTCAGGTTAGTCACAAAGGGGTGCTGCTGTCACCTCTAGACTGAAGGGCCAGGAGCCTGCGAGAAGAGGACTGATGGGGATGTGGCATTTGCTGTCCCCAGGAAGGAGCTGGGGGAGTCAGTGACTGCCCTTCATACCCTCTGCCAATTTCTTCTCTTTTACCAATGTTCCCTGATGGCTGCACCCAACAGGAAACAAGAGGGCAAGGGTAGTCCTTGGTATAATCCTTGTAGGTCAGTCTTCCTAGAGAAGGAGCACTGTGCACAGTGGATGTGGAGGGCGGAGTGCAGACATCAGTACAAGGAAGCAGGTAAGTTTCATCCTGGCTCCTTTGTCCTTTGCACGTGCCTTCCCATCCCTAGTAAAAACAAGGACAGACAGATTTAAGATCGCCAAGTCATTTAGGATGCAAAAAAAAATATAATGACTTAATTCTGTGGCTGCTACGGCCTGGTAAGGACACAACTCTGGAGCCAACTATTTGAATCCAGATCTGGCCTATGAAACTCACTGTGTGGTTTTGTGCCTCTGTTGTTTTGGTTTTTCCTTTATTTTTAAAAACTGATCATTTATTTTCATTTAAAAACAATGTGTTGAAAATGACTCAATATGTATTAGTACTTTTGTAAAGTTTCTGTACCTATTTCTTAGTTTTGTTATGAGATTAAAATAAGACATAAAATAATTTTAAATATTACCGAGCACTGTCATCTGCAGGTGTCTCCTTTCTCTTCCTCCATCACCTCCACCCATTCCTTCCATCTTTCATCCACTGAGCAAATCATTCTTGAGCCAGGTGCTCTCGTGGGCACTGAGGACCTACTGCCCAGTAAGTAGACAAGGTCCTGGCATTTCTGCAACTCATATCCAACTAAGGCATGTGGATAATAAGCAACCAAGTCAATGTCTAGTGCTAGCAGGTACTATGAAGAAAACAACAGGAAGCAGGGTTAGAGAGTGATGGTGGGTATTCTGGGGACAGGCAGGCATGGTGTAGTTGGGGAAGATCTGCTGATATGGGAAATTTGAGCTGGAATGTGAATGAGGAGGAGGATTCTGGTGTGGAAAGATAGTAGTGAGGAAAGGGATGGAAGAACCTCAGTCAAGGAAAGAGAAGGACAAAGGATCTAAAATAGGAGTGACCTTGATCAAAGAGGAGGGAAGGCCAGGGTGTTGTGGAGCCTGGCAGGGGATGAGATAGGACAGATAAGCAGGAGGTGCAATTATAAGGTGAGAAAGTTAAGGTATGTCAAGGTCTGAATTCATTTCTTCACCTTGCTGTGATGCTAATAAGGTAGGGAGGAGAATGTGACGGGACAGGGAAGGCATCCAGCACTAGAAATGCTATCGCTGTTGGGTAAGAGAGATCTTGATGAGGGCTGAGACAATTGAGGGAATGCTGCCCCAGAAGGAGGCACTGGGCATCAAAAAGGGAGGAATGACACCGGCAGATGTCAGCAGGAGGAGGTGAGGAGTGCTTGGACGCTGAGGAGGGAAGGCACAGGAGGTTTCTGCGGAACAGAGAAACAGGTCATCAGCACTGAGGGTAGTGGCTTACAACTTGTCCTTAGAACAGGGAGCAGATTTGATGGAGTCTCAGTCACGCCCTTGTCCTGTCTTCTTGTACACCAGGTTTGGTACAGACGTCACAGGCTCTGGGACAGAGTCTAGCTATGAATTCATTAGGTGTCTTTTAAAATGTTTTGTTTATTTATTTATTTACATTTAATTTGAAAGGGGGAGAGAGAGAGAGAAATCTTCCATCTGCTGCTTCTCTCACCAAATGTCTACAACAGCTAGTGTCAGGGCAGGCAGAAGCCAGGAATCCAGAACTCCATCCACATCTCCTACATGGGTGCAAGGGACACAAGTATTTGATTCATCACCTGCTACCTCCCAGGGTGTACATTAGCAGGAAACTGGATGAGAAGTGTAACAGCTGGGACTTGGACCAAGCACCCCAATAACAGATGTGGGTGTCCCGAGTGGTGACTTAAGCCATTGTGCCAAACACCCAACCGGGCACAGGATTTCTTGACTTTTCTTGTACCTTCTGTTGGTCTCCAGAATGTACCAGTTACCATTCAGCAAAGGACAAATAATCACATTTTTATTCAGTCCTGAGAATATTAGTTCATGTCCCACGAGGAAAAGAGCTGTGGAATTTAAACTTGGCTTTGTCCTTTCCTTAGCTTTTTGATCTTTTACAAACCATTTCCTTAACTCATAATGTCCCCATTTGCAATAATGAAGACATATTCACAACTCCCCAGGATTGTGACAAGAACTCAATGGCATAAGTGTTAGTAAAATGGCACTGTCTTATTTGTGGTACCATCTATGCCTCAGACGCCCCGGTGCCATCCTGCATAGTAAGCTTCAGTCCTAAGCCCCTTGGCCCAGCCAGCAATATCAGCTCCACCCCCACCCTAATGGGATTCACTGCTCCTACTTCCCTGCCCACTCCCCCTGGCAAAGGTTTAACAGGAGCTATTCCTGAACACCTGCTTGCTCTCTCTCTCTCTCTCTTTCTCACTCTCTCTTATACTCTCTTCTTCTCTCGCCCTCTCCCCCAGGCCTGTCCAGCTTCCCCCATCTGACAATAATCTTTCCTGTAACTCCAGTGTTTGGTGTGTTTTGTGGTAGCCTTACAATAATATATAAAAAGTCTTATTTCCATTCTCTCTACCTCCACCTTTCTGTGGCCATTTGGAGTCTGTCCATAGACTTTGAAACTTCTGGGTGTCCAGTGACTGTCAGTCAAAGTAGCAGTGCCAGTAAAGGCCCAACATCCCAGGATCCAAGCAGGTTTCCCCTGGATTAAACCTAGCCAGGAAAATAAGCGACTCAGACTGATACCCTTCCTGCAAGGTCAGACATCCAAAAGCAATGTGCTTATTCTCCAAGGCAACAGCAGATGCTCACGCCGGCAGGAGAGGGTCAGGTCGTGGAAAAGAGAAAACAAGGTTAAGAGGCTCAATGTGGCCAGTAATGCTGACCTCTCAACAAGCATTTCTAAAACCCCCAGCATAGAACTGGCTCATTTTCATAAACGGCTTCAGATGCAGTTTCTCCTGTCTGCACAGCTAGGCTGAGTGACCCCAAGAACTCATAATAGGATCAAACCTGTGATCTTCATAGAGCAAAGATTCTATTCATTTAAATGGAATATTTTTAGCCTGCTGGTCTCTATCTGAATATTTGAGTGGATTCTTGCTGCACAAAATGTTTCATTCCAACTTCTGCTCAGTGGGTTGCTAAGGTAAAAGTGTTCCTGATTAATTCTGTTCATAAACATGCTGAAAAAAGAAGAGCAAAAAGGCCCTGGTGTATATCGGCATTTTGAATGCAGCGACTTCTATTCCATTTCATTATTTCCTCCCTATGGCTTTAAATTGAAGGGCTTTAAAATCAGGAGTTGCTTCTCATAAACATAATTACTTCCCCCTAGCAAAAGAGAATGCCTTCAGAAACAAAGGGTTCCAAGGCAGAGGGACTGTGAGGAGGGAGGGAGGAGAGGGAGGGAAAGTGGCAGAGGGGTAAGGGAGTAGGAGGCAGGTGCTGAGCTAAGCACCCAGAGCACTGGGTTCTATAAGCTCTTCCTCACTGCCTTGGTCCTTTTGTTATTAAAACTAGGACAGAAAATCTCCAAGATCTTTTTCAGTCCTTAAAGACATTGTTATACAACTGTGGCGATAGCACTCAGACTGTCACTCACCCAGTATCATGCATCTGTCAGAGTTCTAGAATGCCAGAAGAGGCAGCTGATTGGTGAGTTCACCACACCGGGGACCAGGTCCAACCTTTTCTCACTTACACCACTGCAATCACTGTCTACCCTCCCAGCCACTTCTCAGGACTGTTGTGAGAAGTAAACGTCAAAATAAGGCACTGAAGCAAAGCAGCTGAAGGCTGAGTCTCTGGACAGCAGAGGAAAGGCAGAGCTGGCTGTGGGCACACAGGGCTCTTCGTGGGTTTCTGAGAGTGAGGCAAACTGGCGAATGTTGCTCTGTGTGCTCGGGGGAGCAGCTGAGGCCTCCGTGAAAGGCAGCATTGCTGCCGGAAGCAAATTCTGCTCCACGTTGCTGTGCACACAGGTAATGGCCCAGAGAGGTCCTGTCAGTCTTGTAGAAGACTCAAAGTGCTTCCCACAGAACTAACATTGTTAAACTGTCCATACCATCCACAGCAATCTACAGATTGAAAGCAATCTCCACCAAAAATTCAGAGTCATTCTTCACGAAAGTAGAAAAAAAAATCCTAAAATTCATGTGGAACCACAAAGACCCTGAATAGCCAAAGAAATGTCTATTACAAAAAACAAAGTTGGAGGTATCACACTACCAGACTAAAATATTTCACTATGCTCTCAAAACTGTATATATGAAATACAGGGAGTTTGTTGCCCTAATATAAATTTTAAAAAAAAATTGAAAATAAAATACATTGTAAAACTATAATAATCAAACAGTATGCTTGAAAGGTGCTGGCATAAAAGCAGACACACCCACCAAAAGAATAGGATAGAAAGATCGGAAATAAACCCACACACCTGTGGACAATTGATTTTAGATAAGGTGCAAGCATGCACAATGGGGAAAGGATAGTCTCATCAATAAATGGTGTTGGGAGAACTAGATATATACATGCAGAAGAATGAACTGGGCCTTTGTCTCACCTCTTATAAATGAATTGACTCAAAATGGATCAGACTCAAACTTAAGACCTGAAGCTATAAAACTACTAGAAGAAAATGTAGGAGAATAAGTGTATAATGGTCTGGGAGACGGTTTCTCAAATCTGACACCCAAAGTTCAGACAACAAAAGAGAAAAATCAGCAAATGGGATTTCATCAAACTAAAAAGGTTCTGCATGGTCAAGGAAACAATCAACAGAATGAGGAGACAACCTAGAGCACGGGGGGGTGGGGGGGTGGGGGTGGGGGTGGAATATTTGCAAATCATACATTTTAAGGAGTTGACACTCAAACTATACAAGGAATTCAGATTACACAACAGCAAGGTGATAGGGAAGATGACCGTTAGGATGCTCCCATCCCACACTTGAGTGTTCAGATTTGATACCCAGTTCTGGTTTCTGATTCCAGCTTCCTGCTCCTGGGAACCCAGGGAGGCAGCAGTGATAGCTCACATAGCTGGGTTCCTGCTATGTAGGGAGAGACCTGGATTTTGTTCCCAGCTCTAGGCCCTGACTCTTACCCAGCCTTTGCAATTGCAAGTGCGTGGGGAATGAATGAGCAAATGAAGACACTCTATCTCAACCTGTTTCTTATTTTCAAAAATATTTTTAAAGATTTTATTTATTTATTTGAAGGAGTTACAGAGAAAGAGGGAAGGAAGCAGGGAAGTTGGGAGGCAGGGAGAGAGAGGGGAAGGGAAAGAGGGAGAAGGGAGCCAGAGCAAGTGAGTGCTGGTTCACTCCCCAAATGGCTGCAATGGCCAGGGGTGGGCCAGGCTGAAGCCAGGAGCATGGAACTTCATCTGGATTTCCCAAGTGGGGAGCAGGGGTTCAATTACTTAGGCTATCTTCCCTTGCTTTCCTGGGTGCCTTAGCAGGGAGCTGGATCGGAAGTCAAACATCCAGGCTTCAAACACACACTCATATGGGATGCCAGCATTTCAGGCAGCAGTTTAATCAGCTGTGCTACAATGCTAGCCCCTCAAATAATTTTTAAAAGATTTATTTATTTGAAAGTCAGAGTTATACAGAGAGAGAAGGAGAGCAGAGAAAGAGAGAGAGAATTCTTCCATCCCCTGGTTCATTTCCCAGTTGGCTACAAC